>NC_081542.1:11987278-12019301 GCF_901000735.1 Corylus avellana
CTGGGGGTCTCTTGTGACCCCCCGGTGGGTCACAAGTGACCCCCGGTGACCCACCGGCGGGTCACAAAGTGACCCACCGACGGGTCACAAGTGACCCCCGGTGGGTCACTTTTTTATATATTTTATATATTATTTTTTAATATAATAATTATAATTATAATTTTTTATTTATAAATAAGGGTAAATTTGAAATTTTAAAAAAAGTTAGGGGTATAAAGGTCTTTTACTAAATTAAACGTTTGATTTAACTGCAAAAGCTAACGGTAGGGGGATATTTGAAAGGAAATGAAAGTTTGATACACCAAAGTGAGAGCTTTTGAACAATGGGGGGGTGTCTGCAAAAAGGGTGAAAGTATAGGGGGTATAAGTGAAGTTACCCCAAAAAAAAAATTGATTGCTAATGCCTTGTATACCAAAAGTCTTATTCCAACCATGGATACTAAGACTGACGTGAGGAGTCTGAGGCAGTGAGGCGAGATTCGTGCGTGCCAGCGTGCGTGAGCTGCTGCCGGGTCCAGAAAAAAACCAAGAAAAAAAAACCGGGTCGCCGGGTCCAGAAAAAAGGAAAAAAAAAAAACCGGGTCTGGCGGGTCGACCCGCCAGACACGAAATTTTCGGGTCTTAATCGGATAGACCCAATTACGACCCGAACCCGATTAGCCCAAACCCAATACCTGTTTTTTCGTGTCGTGTTCGTGTCGGATTCGCGGGTCGTGTCAAAATTGCCGGCCCTAGTTAAGACGGGGCATATGATGAAGATGAGACATTTGTTCTTCCCATCATAACGAAATTGCTGTTGCGTTAGAACATGGAATTGTCAAATCTACAAATCTGTTCTTCTCGTCATAACGGAAAAGTGTCTCATTAGGACATGGTGAATAAAATATGTCTCCTATAAATAGCTTTCCTATCACTATTCACTGCCGGATTTGGGAATTTATTTTGTTGAGCTCTCTCTTCACTAAAGTCTATTTTTTCTCCATTAGCACTAGTTCCTGGTGGTATTGATATTCAATAAGGGACGTGATATAGCTTGAAGCTGCCCCTTCTCTTGTTTGTCGTCTCAGCCTTTGGCGTGTTGCTTTGCTCACTTGATGATGATAAAGATGATGTCTTTGATTGGTGTTTGTTAACGAAAGTCTACCGAAGGGTCGATAAAGGAAGTCACCGGTTGAAGATAGTTATAATGGAGACAAGCTGAGAGGTTTGTCGTTCTTACTAAGTTTAGAGGTGCTCCAAGGTGTGGGTATCGTCTATTCTATAACTGTGAATCTTCTTTTAGTGATTTCCTGAGTTTGACTGCTCTGGAGTGGTTTTTACCTTGAGGTGCTCAAGGGTTTTCCACTTCGTAAACAAACCTTGTGTTGTGGTTGTGTTTGATTTATACTTCTGCTGTGCATTTTTTGTGTTTGATAATATGGCTTAGTATTTTCTGTTGAATACTTGATTGCAAGTAGTAGAACACGATCCTTATATACTTTCAATTGGTATCAGAGCGGGTTTCACTTTGTTTTTGACTAACGTATTGAGTGTGTTTCTTTCCTCTTTTCAGTGTGTGTTTAGTTATGTCATGAAATATTCATTTTTTAATGAGCTGTGTTGTTTAAAAGATTTTGATAAGTCTTCTGCTTCTTGTGCTAGTGTTGCTGAATCTCTTGAATCTTCTTATTGTATTGAGATTAATTGTGATAATCCTTCTTTGCCTTAGATGCCTTGACTTATACCTATTATATGAGGAACTTTGTTCTGTTAATCTTGATACTGAGGGTATCATGGATGAGTTAGTCAGAGTCACTGCTGAAATGGAAAGATTGGAATTAGACAATTAGATGAAAAGAATAGAACTTCTCTTTGTTGAACCGTCCAAAGTGTTGGATGTGAAATCACCTTATTGTTCTTCATATGATACTTATCTTGCTAAAAAACATGGATCTTGTTTTCACTGTGGAGTCCAAGGACATTTTGGTGCTAAATGTCATATTTTGATGCATGAGAATGCCAAGTCTTCTAAGACTATCTCTAATAAGAAAAATGTTAACCTTGTTTAACAACAGTTGGAACTCATAAGTTCAAAACTGGATTTTCTTACTAGCGTCATTTCTGATAAATACCCCTCCTCGTTTGTGCATTGTCAAGAGTTTAATCAATGCAGTTGCTCTTTCAAGAAGTTTCCTACTGAAGAAGATGATCATGTTGATCTTGTTGCTCACACTTCTTTAAAAGCTCTTGATTCATGTATATGATACCTCAACAGTGCTTGTTCTAAGCACATGTCGGGGGAAAAATTTGTGTTTGACTGTTTAAATGAGTACATGGGTGGTAGTGTTACATTTGGAGATGAAAATCATGCTCAGATCAAAGAAGGTGGCTCAGTCGAAATCAAAGGATTCCAAAGATTCATGAAGTACTCTATGTGAAAAATCTCAAAGCAAATCTTCTCAGCATCAGCCAGATATGTGACGTAGATCATATTGTTTAGTCTTCGAAAAAAGAATACATTGTGTTCAATGAGGATGGAAAATGGATTATGAGAGGTGTGAGACGTCTGATAATTGCTATGGAATTGGTCCCTCAACCACTCTCAGTTGTAAGCAAGCAAAGTTGGACATTGTTAAAAAATGGCATCAACGTTAAGGACATTTGAATTTCAAGGATCTCTTTAGGGCATCCAAGAATGAGCTTATCGGTGATCTACCCAAGTTAGGAAAGCTTGAGAAAATTGTATGTGGACCTTGTTAGTTGGGAAAACAAATCAAATCTCAACACAGAGCAACAAAGTCCATTCACACCACATATGTTCTAGAGTTGCTTCACATGGATCTGATGAGCCCCACGAGAAGTGAGAGTGTGGGAGGAAAGAAATATATCATGGCGATTGTGGATGACTATTACTGAAGGACAAGTCTGAAGCATGTGATCAAGCCAAAATTTTGTTCAAAATGATTCAAAATGAAAAGGGATGTGTCATTCAACGGGTAAGAAGTGATCATGGAAGTGAATTTGAGAACTCATGTTTTAAAAAACTCTATGAATAGACAGGCATAAAACATGAATTCTCCTCACCCATCACTCCTCAGCAGAATGGAGTTGTTGAAAGGAAGAATAGAGTCATCCAAGATATGGCTCGAGCTACGTTACACGGGAAGTACCTTGCTACATATTTATGGGGAGAAGCGGTCAATACCACCTGTCACATTATCAATAGAGTTCTTCGAAGGCCCAACACTGAGAAGACACCGTATGAGATTTGGAAGGGGAAGATACCAACAGTGAAATATTTTCACATTTTTTGAAGTTAATGTTTCATACTCCGTGACATGGAAAATCTTGGTAAATTTGACGCCAAGGAGTGATGAAGAATTCTTTCCTGGATATTCTCATTCGAGTAGAGCATATTGGGTTTACAACAGTCGAACAGACACAGTCATGGAATCTATAAATGTTGTGATTCATGATGACTCCTCTAATGTCGGGATTCAACCACTTGAAATTGAAGAGAAGCTTGTGGAAGTTGAAAAACCAACTGTGGAGGAATCAAAAGAAATAGTGGAATTTGGTTCACTAGAGTCAAATGTTGAGCCCACTAGCCCTAAAGTTTTGTCTAAAGATACTCCTTCACGTCTAATCTTGAATCATCCTAAGGAAAATATTTTAGGAAAAATTAGAGAAGGAAAGAGGCTTTGAAACAAGGTCTTAAATCAAGTTTCTCACATGTGTTATCTGTCTCAATCAGAACTAAAGAAGTTTGAAGAAGCATAACAAGATGAAAGTTGGATTAAAGCTATGCACGAGGAGTTTAATCAATTTACTAGAAATGATGTTTAGACCTTTGTACCTAGACCTAGTGATCAAAATGTCATAGGTACAAAATGAATCTTCAAGAACAAGTCTGATGAAATGGCATTGTGATATGAAATAAGGCTAGATTGGTTGTTCAGGGTTATATTCAAATTGAAGGGATATACTTTGATGAGACGTTTGCTCCAGTTGCCAGACTTGAGTCTATTCGGATTCTTCTTGGAATAGCATACAATTTTGGTTTTAGATTGTATCAAATACATGTTAAAAGTGCTTTTCTAAATGGGATTCTACAAGAAGAATTCTATGTGGAACAACCTAAAGGGTTCAAGGATCTTCATCACACTCATCATGTGTACAAGCTGAAGAAAGCCTTGTATGGGTTGAAACATGCGCCTAGAGCATGGTACGTGAGACTCACGCCTTATCTTGTCCCACATGGGCTTACTCACAGAATAGCTTACTCCACTATTTTCATTCGAAAGAAAGGAAAAGATATGCTGATTGCTCAAATCTATGTGGACGACATAGTTTTTGGATCTACAGTTGACTCTCATTCTCACTCTTTTGCTGAGGAAATGAAGAAAATGTTTGAAATGAGCATGATTGGAGAGCTGTCATATTTCCTTGGTTTACAAGTTCAACAATCCAACCTAGGAATGTTTGTTTCTCAGACTTTAATAGCATTAATAATAAAAAAAAAAACTTAAATGCTATGTCTATCTTATCATATAATGGCATTAATAAAAAAACACTTAAAAGATACGTGACACTTTTGAAGATTGAGTTGGATGAAATTTATATTCATAGATATATAAACTTTGGTTTACTCTTTAGCTATATTGCAGATGTGTTGAAGAATCTAATGAAATCTCTTTCGATGCATTCCCAGAACATCTAGAAAATCGTGCATGATGGGTTTTTTTTTCGTTATTATTTTCAGAACAAGAGGAAACAATTTTGTGTGTCTTGTTTTCGTTAGAAAAAAGCAAAAAATCTCTCTTTTAAACATGAAAGGAGCCCCTCATCGCACCGCTGGCTTTGGGATTACGGAACAACCATAAAGTGACCAACTGATGATGATTACCGCTTAGTGATCCATTAGAATGCAAAGCATCTAAAAATAGGTTTGCAAGGAAATAGAGAAAAGAACCCTTCACAATCCATAGCAAGGAGGAACAACTAAGAAAGAAAGGGTATGTGTTTCTTGGAGGTGGTCTTGTTGGCGTGAAGAGGAAGGTGTGAGGGGAGTGAGGCTTATATAAGAGAGAATGTTGTTGGAAATGAATCTTAATCCGAGACCGAATAGGAAATCATCTTTTTCAAACGTGAACTAGTATTTTAGAACGTCATTGTTGTTTGGTGTTGTAGTTTCGAAGTGACAAGCCCAACTCTTGTGGAAATTTTCAACCGTTAAAGATCATATTCACGGCTTTCTAAAAGAGACCCAAAGTTGGTTGAAATAATTTCTATCGTTTGAGGAGAGTATAAAAGCCCAAGACTTAGAACGTGTCGTTCCTGGATTGTGCATAATAGATCACAGATAGAAATTTTCAACTTTGTCAAAAAAAATTTCCAATTTCGTTTCTAAAAGTGCTAAGTGCTAAAAGTTAAGTGCTATGTGTATCTTATCATATAATAGCATTAATAAAAAAACTTAAAAGATACGTGACACTTTTGAAGATTGAGTTGGATGAAATTTAGATTCATAGATAAATGAGCTTTAATTTACTCTTCAAAAATGTTGCAGGTGTGTTGAAGAATCTAATGAAATCTCTTTCAATGCATTCCCCAGTACACCCAGAAAAATCGTGCATGACGGGTTTTCTTTCGTTATTATTTTCAAAACAAGAGGAAACAATTTCGTGTGTCTTGTTTTTGTTAGAAAAAAGTGAACAATCTCTCTTTTTAACATGAAAGGAGCCCCTCATCGCACTGCTGGCTTTGGGATTACAAAACAACCATAAAAGCGGCCAATTGATGATGATCACCGCTTAGTGATCCATCGGGATGCAAAGCTTCTAAAAATGGGTTTGCAAGGAAGTAAAGAAAATAACCCTTCACAATCCATCGCACAGAGTAACAACTAAGAAAGAAAGGGTTTGTGTTTCTTGGAGGTTGTCTTGTTGGTATGAAGAGGAAGGTGTGAAGGGAGTGAGGCTTATATAAGAAAGAATGTCGTTGGAAAGGAATCTTAATCCGAGACTGAATAGGAAATCATCTGTTTCAAACGTGAACTAGTATTTTAGAATGTCGTCATTTTTTGGAGTTTTAGTTTTCAAGTGACTAACCCAGCTCTTGTGGAAATTTTCAATTGTTAAAGATCATATTTACGGCATTCTAATAGAGTCCCAAAGTCGGTGAAAATAATTTATGTTGTTTGGGGAGAGTATAAAAGCCCAAGACTTATAACGTATCATTGCTGGATTGTGCATAATAGATAAAGATAGAAATTTTCAACTTTGTAAGAAATTTTTTCCAAGTTCGTTTCTAAAAGTGCTAAGTGCTAAGAGCTAAGTGCTATGTGTATCTTATCATATAATAGCATTAATAAAAAAAAACTTAAAAGATACGTGACACTTTTGAAGATTGAGTTGGTTAAATTTAGATTCATAGATAAATGAGCTTTGGTTCTAGGACTTCTCTGGATACAACACTTTGTATGTATGCACTGCATACGGGTTTATAGATCAATGTATTTTGTCACTGAATTTGACAATTCAAAACCCAACAAGGGCATCATTCAACTATAAATAGGTCATTCTATTGTACAATTATCTGTATATCAGAAATACAAAATTTTTCTCTATATTATCTTTCTGTTGTCTTTTTCTATATGGTATTAGAGCCACCATTTTCTTTATGCCTCTGTTACCCGTCAGTACATTGCATATATCTTTTTTGAGGAATACAAGATTTATAAACAAATTTTACAAAAAACTTTTACAATATAATGTGGCACAATATGATTGGAAATGAGATAAATTCAACTTTTGAGAAACCCAATTATATTGTGCTACATCATGTTGTAAAAGTTTTTTTTGTAAAATTTGTTTGTAAGCCTAATATTTTTCTCTCTTCGATCAATGATGAAATTTTTGAACTTATTAGAAGGCTACAATTCTCTCGTTTAACACCCACGCGCGGTGCATAACCCTAGGCCGGTTTTATGGGGTGGTTGGACCACTCCTAAAAAGTTATGGGGTGGTTCGACCATCCTTCAAAGACCAATATATATATATATAAGATTTTAATAGTAATTATAGTACTATTAAAAAAGAGATTTTATTTATAGTATTATGCATCTCAAAGTTTCAAAGTGATTTGTTAAACCAAAAATTTTTAATTCGAGTCGATTGCAAAAGTGCAAAACATGTTTTAGAAAAAGATGTTCAAAACATAGCAAGTAAACAGATTTTTGCCAGATGGCAATCAATTTTAAGCATCTTTGATTTTGATATTGAATACATCAAAGGAGATCAAAATTCTATACTTAATTTCCTCACTCGTGAATTTTTGTAGGGAAATGATGGCTGAAAAGCCACAATTTAGTAAAAACAAAAATAAAACACCTTCCATCACGTCACAAGCCCAATCACCATATAGTCTTGAGCCCATGACATGTAAACCCCTATGACACATGTTCACCCATTAACATGTTAAACAAGTTTCGGGTTCTTGGTTTCCCAATATATACTTTTTCATCCACTTTAGCATCTCAAAGTCATTCGGACCCTTACCAGTTGATATATATATATATAATTTAAGGGTTATCCTTGGGTGACCGAGGGGTGGCTTGCCTCACCCCCATTTTGTAAGTTGGGGGTGGCTCGGCCACCACAAAGACCCTTAGGGGTGGTTTGGCGACCCCCAGACCGGCCAAGGATGGTTCCAGTTAGGGCTAGTAAAACGGGTTCACGTGTCGAGTTCGTGTCAACCCGGTTAACCCACCAGCCCGATTATCTCAACCTGAACACGACATGTTTATTAAACGAGGTAACCCATTTATGACCCAAGCATGTTTAACCTAAGCCTTAATCCTAAAACAACATGTCATATTTGTGTTAGGTTCGTAGGTTAAATTGTTTAACATAAGGGATAAATACCTCAAACCTTCCTAGGATTTGCTAACTTTATTTTTTTTCTCCTGGGGTTTCACTTTTATCATAGGACCCTCCTGAGGTTTCACTTTTATCACAGGACCTCCCTAAGGTTTTGATAAAGGACTAAGTTAGTCCATCCGTTAGGACTGACACGTGGACCAATCTGATGTTGACACGTGGCACATATTTAATTTTTTTTTATAAAAAAATACATTTTTTTTAAAATTTAAAAAAATTAAAAAAAATTAAATATGTGCCACGTGTCAACATCTAATTGGTCCACGTGTCAGTCCTAACGGTCAACTAACGGATGGACTAACTTGGTCCTTTATCAAAACCTCAGAGGAGTCTTGTGATAAAAATGAAAGCCCAGGGGAGAAAAAAATAAAGTTGGCAAATCCTAAGGGGTATGAGGTATTTAACCCTTAGCATAAATCATAACCTTAAAACTATGTATCATGTTTGTGTGGAGTTTGTGGGTTAAATTGTCGACCCTAGCTCTAGTCACCCTTTTTTTCAAAGAAAATTTCTTAATTTTAATGAGGTATAGAAATAGGTGTCGATTTTTTTTTGAGGATATTGACGAAAATTTTCGTTAATTTATAAATGGAAGTTGGAATAGCATGCCAGGTCAGCACCACATTCGGACAAATAATAGAAAAAGTTAAGAAAGCTAAGCACCACGTCTGTTCCAATCCAAAAACTCTTCCGCTCAACTCCTCCCAAGACGAGACCAAAAAGCAATCACAGCACGCCACGGCACACAAAATATTTTCCCGATGTACAACAGTACCCCTAACCAACACATTCAATTGACCAAAACACCCACTCACTCATGCTTATATTCATTTCCTCTGCCACTCGGTCACTCACCGAGCTCCGAACCATGGCGTCCATGGCCACCCTCCTCCGTCGAAGGATCCCTCACAAACCCTTCCTCCTCCAAATACGCATATTCTCCAACTCTTCCTCAGAGAACCAAACCACGCATCGCATAGAGAAGATTCTCGTAGCGAACAGAGGCGAGATTGCGTGCAGAGTCATGAGGACCGCGAAGCGGCTCGGGATTAGGACAGTGGCGGTGTACAGCGACGCCGACAGAGATGCGCTACACGTGAAATCCGCCGACGAGGCCGTCCGTATCGGTCCGCCCCCGGCTCGGTTGAGTTACTTGAACGCGTCGTCGATTGTCGAGGCTGCAATGCGTACCGGTGCGCAGGTGAGAGAGGAATTATCTGTTTTGGCTGGCAAGAAAGTGTCGGAAAATGAAAGAAAATCAATTTTTTTTAAAATTTTTTTGTTGGGTGGCTGCTTGTTAGTGTATAGGATTAACTGGTTATGTTATTGATCGTCGAAGTTAATACTTTGTACTGTTTATCATTAGTGGTTCAATCATGACATAGTTAATGTTAGAATAATATTTGAATTCGAACAGTTCCCTTTTGTTGAGATTGCAGAAATCTAAGCCATCCCTGTATGTTGGTCCTGTGTAAGAGATATGTGGGTCCACATATTGGACAGTTTAGATATTAGCGGGGAGTATGGTGAATTGCTTCTTTGATGAACATGGTCAACTTGTGTACACGACTGGTGCAAGTATCAATATGTAGAGAGGTGTCTAGCATAACTATGCACCATATCTTTTGGATTTTCTTTTTAACAGTAATGTTGATTTTGGTTTCTGTCACTGTTGCATCAAACAGTACCATCAGTTTTGTATCTCCATCGATTCAATGCTGTTAGCTGTTTATCATGTAAAGTCAGTTTTTTTTACACTGGTAAATGGCTGTTGCTTAGCATATTGGCTCTTATGGTATATGTAATTGTTTTATTGTTACGTTCTCATTTTTCGATTGGCTCGTTGATGTTTAATATTTGTTAGGCGCAGCTTTGTTTCACTGGTAGATGATTGATTACTTAATATTTTGGACATTGCAAGGACATGCTTTCAGAGTGGATATCTTCTTTTGATAATTAGGCTATCCACCCTGGCTATGGTTTCTTATCGGAGAGTGCTGATTTTGCTCAAATTTGTGAAGATAAGGGTCTTACATTTATTGGCCCTCCTGCATCTGCAATCCGCGACATGGGCGATAAAAGGTACAACTCACTGCCTTTCTTCTTCTTGTTCATCACTTATTTCTATTTTGTTCTCAACTTCTCCTGTAATTGTTGCTGTTGCTTAATATGGTTTAGGATTGGGGATGTGGGAAGTTCTTTCTATTAAAACATCCATCTGTAAAACCGAATTTGCAACTATCAGATTACTTTTATTCTTTTACAAGCATGTGGGTTTTTGTGTGGTGCACACACTCATGCATGTGGCCATTCCTTCCATATCCTGTACAATTTTATTATTTTATCTATAAAGAACAGATTCTCATTGATTGGTGCTTAATTGGCTTGCAGTGCATCGAAGAGAATAATGGGTGCAGCAGGGGTGCCACTGGTTCCTGGATATCATGGTAAAGAACAAGATATAGATCTAATGAAGTCAGAAGCAGACAATATTGGGTATCCAATCTTAATAAAGCCAACTCATGGAGGTGGAGGAAAGGTGTATGACCCCCTTGCATATCTTCTAATCTATAATGATGTTATCATAATTGTATAAATGGTGCTAGTGTTATGTATATGGTGTTGCAAAGTACATATACTAAAATATAGATTGGCAAAACGTCTTCCCTGATGTGCTTCATGAGCCTGTATTTTTGAATGGGTTCTTTCAGACCCTTTTCTAATAATTATCCTCCTACATTAATGAGGCTCTATTCAAGTAATGATTTTGTCAGCATGGTCCATTTGCCATTTTTCTGAGTTAAAAACACTAGGGAACATATGTACTGATTTAGGGTTCTTTGGAATGCAACACGGTTGTTCTAGGAAACCCTTGCCCAGGGTATCTATTTCTCATCAGCTGCACTTCAATCTTGTTTCAAGGGTCACAAATTCAATGGTGACATCCCCCAATAAAAATTCGATGAAACTTTCAGAAATATAAATGTAGTGTACATATTTTAGCCATGATACAACTTATAATATGTATTAGTAATCATTGTGTCAAGTACATGCCTTTGCCATTTCCACTGGTTTAACAGACTAAAATGTAGATTTATTCATTTATTAATAAAAATGTCGGTATAGCCTTTGCAACAGGGCAAGAGAAAAGGGCTTCTTCAATTAGGATTACCCTTGTCATGCCTGATGATCATATTTTTTCAGATGAAGTTCTTACAATGTGCATTTTCTAGGGTATGAGGATTGTAGAGGGTCCAAATGAATTTGTTGAATCTTTCTTGGGAGCTCAACGTGAGGCTGCTGCTTCTTTTGGCATAAACACAATATTGCTGGAGAAATATATCACACAGCCGAGGCACATAGAAGTGCAGGTTCTGCTGTTCTTTGTAATATTTGTCTGGGTTTTTATTCTTTCTAAAAGTAGTTCATTATTTGTAATGTATCATAAGCATTTATTTTCTAAAATATCCTGATGGTGCTCTATCTGGATTTTAATTTGAGAAAAATTAGCCTCAGACTTATCAAAAAAAATTAGCCTCAGACTTCTCCACAATTTAGTGGAAACTAATGTATTTTACTTTTTGGTAGACACTTAAACTGCATTCAATCTGATATTCATCATATGCTTGGATTGCCTATCAGGTTTACATATTGATTAATAGATTCCCTTCTGTTTCATATTATAGATATTTGGGGACAAACATGGGAATGTTCTGCATTTATATGAGAGGGATTGCAGTGTGCAGAGAAGACACCAGAAGATAATTGAAGAAGCTCCAGCTGTAATGATAGTTTTCTGGATTTTTTTTGTTTTGGTTTGTGATTGTAGTTCTTCTAAAGTTGTAATGGAAAACTCTTTAATGCAGCCAAACATTTCCAATGATTTCCGCTCCCACTTGGGCCAAGCTGCTGTGTCTGCAGCCAAGGTGAGGTTTCTTAATCTGTTGAACTATCTAATGTTTGTGCTTGTCATCTGATAGGTGTAGGATGTTTGCAAATGATATGATTAGTTTATGAATGTGTATATATGCACACATGCACGCATCCATGTTGATAGGTACATACATATTATGGGAAATGCTTTGGGGCTTAATGTCCCCTCAGAAACTTAATACTTATTTACATTGAGCTAACACCTTTGAGTAACTATTGATATCATTGTACTAGTAATAATTGAGGAACTTATTGTGGGGTTCCATTCATAGGTTTATGTAACACCCTGGTCCCATTTGGGAAGATGAAGAGTAGCCAGCATAGAGTGGGTGATTTATAAAGATAATCATGAGTGCTAAGTCCCACATTGTCTAGTTATTAGGTAAAACTGAGTTTTATAAGGAATTCTAGGAAAATTTCAAATTGACTAGTCCTTTTGGGGTGATAACGTAGATATGGCTAGTGCTTTTTCCTAGGCCGTTACACATGGTATCAGAGCCAAGTTGTAACGCCATGCCATATGGTACTAGAGCATTCGTGACGTGACGTGACCTTGACGAGGAAGTCAGAAGTTTAAGAGGGAGAGTTTGTAACACCCCGGTCCCATATTGGATAGATAAGGAGTAATCTATATAGAGTGAGTGGTTTATAAAGATAGTCATGAGTGCTAAGTCTCATATTGCCTAGTTATTAGATGAAACTGAATTTTATAAGGAATTCTAAGAAAGCTTCAAATTGACTAGTCCTTTTGGAGTGATAGTGCAGATGTGGCTAATGTTTTTTCTTGGGTTGTTATAGTTTATCATACTAAAGATTATTTAATTACCTGAGCTTTTCCGTATATTTTCTAGGGTTAATTATACTTAATTATACAAATGTATTCTTTCATGACCAAGTTGGGTCACCTGCTGATTGTAGTGAGAAAACCTAATAACAGATTTTGAACTGGGTTTGATTGGTCTCCTGCATTTCATTGTTTTTTTTTTTTTTTTTTTTTAATTTGTCATTGTTTTTTTTTATAATATGCTTCCTGCCTTCAGCAAAATGATAAAGTAACATTACTAAGACCCATTATCTGATTGGTCCCAATTAACAAATCTATTGTCACTATCAATCAACTTCTTGTTATAATTTAGGGATAAATGCAAAACTGATCCATGTGGTTTGGGTTTTGACAAATAGCTCTCTGCGTTTTTTTAATATATAGTTTATATTTAGTTTTTAGTATTTTTTTATTGTGACACGTTACACTGTGATTGGTACTGATGTGGCTCATTAATGGATTCTGTTAACTTTTCTAACAATTGGGACCTATTTGTTTGTTTTTGGTTACTGTAAGGAGTGTTTAATCACTTTTTAAAACCTAGGGAGCTATTTGTCAAAAAAAAACAATTTAAAAAATTAGATGCTCTTGCCCGTTTCGAAAATCAAGAAAATCACCATAATGGAATGTGATACGCCCCTCGTTTGAAGCTCCGGCCTGGAGAAATTCCTCAATAGGAAGAAGAACCCATGTTCATGGGTTACTGGACTTTGCACAGACCATGTCGGTGGAACCTCCACATATGTTGGTTGTTCATCTAGGCAAGAAAATTGAACTTATGTCAGCGACGGATTCTACCATGAATTTGGAGGCACGGTTGGGTGCGATTGTGCTTTGTACGAGAAGCCTAGGATCTCGTACATTGAATCCTCTAGCATCTGCAATTGCACCTAGAGCGATTATGCTTATTGTGATCTTGCCCATTTCAAAAATCAAGCCCATGAACCCATTTCACAAATCACACGAAATCAAACAAATGATTAGACGCTCTCACCCATTTTGAAAATCAAGCAAATCACCGTTCTCTATCTATCACGCTATGTCAGTGTTGTCTGGTGAAGGAATGAAATGGAGATAAAAGTTTTGGGAAAAGAGAGAGGAGAAGAGAAAAATAGTAAAAAATTAAATAGATGCGTGAATAGTGTTGCTACATGTAGCGTGACACTGTTCACAAATGGATACAAAATGCAAAATGCATTTTTTTTTTTTTACATAATCTGATGTGGCGGCACTTTTACTCATTTGCTTAGCCATTTTTCATAAAAGTGCAATATGGCTAATCCAATGTGAGTGCTCTGAGTGGCGCCCGACATGTAAGAATTTTTAATTTTATTTGGGAGATAAGGGACAAGTTGATGTTCAAACTCATGACTATTGTTGTGATACCATGGCGAGTGGTTGATTTATTTGCTTGCTGATGGATTCCTGGCAGCACTCGGATTGCCGTTGTTTGGAAGATGGTGCATTTATGCCTTTTGTGGTATTTGTAGAGGAAAATGAATGATAGGTCTTTTGAAGACAGCGAGAGGACCTTGGAGGAGTTGAAATCCTTATTTTTCAACACTTTGTATCTTTGGACAGCTGTTATGTTTCTCCTTAGCGATTAGTTATCATGATTTTCTTATTCTTTTGCCCCTATTTCCTAGGTGGCTTCCCTTGTATACTTCTTGTATACATGTGGCGCCTTACGCTTTTAATGATATTTCAATTATTTATTAAAAAAAAAAAAAAAATCCCAAAAGCAGAAGTTGATAAAAAATAGTTAATTTAATTACTTAATTAATATTCTACATTCACCCACTCACATGTGGGCCTCAAATCTCTCTTAATAAGTTGGACCAGTTCGTGAAATATTTAAATAAAAATTTTAAGCTTTTGAGGTAACTGGTGATTTATTAACTAGTCTTGGCCTACACGGGACATAAAGTATTGGAATATTAATTAAATGATTAAATTTACAATTTCCTATCAACTTAAACTTTTAACACAACTGGTGATTTAACAAGAATCTTTAGATTGGAGTGTCATCTACTCAAGTTTGTTGTGGTTAAAATATTGAAGAGTATTAATAACAACTAATAATTAGATAGATGAGGGTAGTAAGATATGATTAGACACGTGGAAGCTTCAAAAGTGGCTGAGAGTTTTTTGACAGCACCACATGTGGTTTGGGGTTCCAAATTTTGGGCCAGGGAAGTGTTTCTTTGGCTAGCTTTAAAACTTGATTTGCAGCAAGAGCATTTTTTGAGTATCTGCCCTATCCTCCATCCTCTTTTATTCTTCTTCTTATTAGGCTTTCTCTTTATTTTATACTGTGTATCCATTCTTATGCAATGGCTCTTTATGCTATTTAAACTTGATTGTATTGGCCTCCCTCTAAATTGTTAAAACTTTTGTTTTTTATTTTTTATTTTTCTCACATGCTGCTGTTGTATCTCCAATACATAGCACCTTCCTTTTCAGTGATAAACTTCATTATCTGCAAAAACCTTATTGATACCATAAATTTGTCTCTGGGGAGAAGTCCAATGAACTTGTTCTATTTCTAGTCGTTTTTGTAATAGTTTCCTTTGACATGTCTTTTGAGTACTTTCATTTTACCTTTTCTCCTTTTGTATTTTCCACTAATGTGAAGTTTATTGATACATAAAGGCAGTTGGATATCACAATGCTGGCACTGTGGAGTTTATAGTTGATACAGTGTCAGGCCAATTTTATTTTATGGAGATGAACACCCGTCTTCAGGTACTTTTGTTGATATATTCTCTCTCTTTATTTTAAATCCACATGCTTTACAGGGTCCTAATGGGAGCATATACATGCAGGTTGAGCATCCTGTGACTGAGATGATTGTTGGTCAAGATCTTGTAGAGTGGCAAATCCGTGTTGCAAGTGGAGAACCTCTTCCCATGAGCCAGTCACAGGTGCCCTTGTCAGGTGAATATAACTTTGGCAAAGTCCTTTTGTAAGAGTTGATCTTAGGTGCTTTCTGTCACCTGTCTTTTCTTTCCACCACCCGCCACCTTCCTTCATTTTGTTTTGTTTGTTTTTCCTTTTTCTTTTCTTTTCTAGGTTTATGCTTGTTTACATGTTAGGAAGGAGAAGGGAACTTGACATTGTGTAGATACTATCACCATTAGATCCCACAATAATGAAGAAAAGGTCATGTGCTGGATGGAACTGTGGCTGAATAAATCTTTTTTTTTTTTTTTTTTTCTGCTTTATTTTGTTTTTTTTAGTAGATGGAAGAAAGGTCTGTAAGATACTTGATTCTCTTTGTTCCTCTATCAGCTTGGTGGCCTACACATTGAAATGGCTACTTCTATGTTTGGAAATTGGAATACAATCTTTTTCTGCTAATGAACTGAATTGATGATAGCAAACTAGAGTTTTTAGTTATTGGCAATTGATAACTGTCTTATGACTTAGGCTGCATAATTAAGTTGGAGTCCTTGAATTTTTAAAAATTAGAAGATGAAAAAATGAATTCTGTTATTTCAGTTGTCTTGAAGGGCCATTTTCATGACATTCTCAAAATTTATTGCTGAGATTTTTAATATATTACCATTTTTCATAAGGCAAATATGACATAGGTCCATTTCGTAAACTAGCTCTTCCTAATTAATTAAAAATACACTATTTGTAAAGAATAAAATTTTAATTGTTTGAATTTCTTCACTAATACTATGTTACATTGGTATAGAGCAATAGTTGAGTTTTCACATCGTACATGCACTATATATGTTCACTTATGGAGGTCCTAGGTTTGTATAATTTCTCTTTATCATGGCAGGTCATGCTTTTGAAGCCCGAATATATGCTGAAAATGTACTGAAGGGATTTCTTCCGGCAACTGGAGTTCTTCATCATTATCATCCTGTTCCAGTGTCATCAACAGGTCAATTGCTTCACATGTCCACATTACTTATGTAGTAAAAAAAAATGCTTCAGCCCACACTTGGTGCTGTTAAAAATAACTTGCGAGATTTTCTAATGGCCATTTTTCCTTCCCACTATACCGTTGCATGTGAGATATATAGTTTATTGAGATTTCCTTGCCCTTTTGGTGTATCTCTGTCTGCTGCTCATACCTGTCTTTTAGCAGTTCGGGTTGAGACAGGAGTTGGACAAGCTGACACTGTTAGCATGCATTATGATCCTATGATTGCTAAGCTTGTAGTTTGGGGAGAAAATCGTGCTGCAGCATTAGTAAAATTAAAGGATTGCTTGTCAAAGTTTCAGGTATACTTGATTTCAGAGTTACATCGCAGCAGTGTGACAGAGTCTATTATAGACAGTGTTACAACTGTTGCGCATTTATCCATTTATTTCTAATTTGTAGCATACGTGAGATAATTCCATTTATTGGATATCTCTTGGGCCTTGGGGCCATATGGTAGGATGATATCCAAATATATAAGCTTCTGGTCTGGATAAATAGGAAATATGTATGATAAATTAGAAAAAAAAAATTGGATGGTTCAGATGGCCTGATGGTTTTACATATCAAATTTTGGAAAGGGAGATCCCTTAAATGGCCAAAATAATATAATGCTACATTTGTGCAAAGGCTGGTATTTCAGTGCATCTTTTGGTTTTGTGGACCATTCGTAGGATCTTAGTGTATTCCTCAGAACTACTAGGTTCTACAACTTTGTGGAAGTTGTATTTTTGAACAGTTCATTTCTTCTTGAGACATATTGCATCTTTTAGACACACTTAATCCTGATTGAATCACTGATGTTATTGTTCTTTGATAGGTTGCTGGTTTACCAACCAATATCAAATTTCTCCAAAAACTTGCGAACCATTGGGCGTTTGAGAATGGCATTGTAGAAACTCATTTTATTGAACGTTTTAAAGATGATCTCTTTGTTTCTCCATCCAATTCAAAATCAGCAAAAGAAGCATATGATGCTGCTAGACTTGGTGCAACCCTGGTTGCTGCGTGTGTAATCTCAAGGGAACATTCGGTATTGAAAGACAATCCCCCTGGTAATTGAAGGCCCCAATCAGTCAATTCTGTCTTGGGATATAATAGCTATTAAAAGCACTTGCAATATTTACAAATGCCAGTGTATTCAGGGGGCAACAAGTCACTCTCCATATGGTATTCTTCTCCCCCTTTTAGAGTCCATCATTGTGCCGCACGTACAATGGAACTTGAATGGGAGAATGAATATGACAGCAGTGCATCAAATCTCTTCACACTTTCAATTACTTATAAGCCAGATGGAAACTATCTGATTAAGGTATGCATCCACTTGTAAGGCGTTTAAGAAGATGGTTTTTATTGGCTGGTTGTACTTGAATTTGAACTTATTCATGTTAAGAGAGCAATTTCTCTTATCTTATCTTTTCTTTTTCTCGTTATTTTCCCACAAATTATATCATAATCTTGGGTTATTATTTTTGGTGTTATTCATGCTGCATATGTAATTATAGACAGGAGAAAACTGGTCCCATTGTATGGAAGTCAAAGCAGCAGATCTAGGTAACCATGATTTCAGAGTTGAAACTGATGCTGTAAGCATGGATGTCAGTTTAGCTGTTTACTCTAAGGTAAATAACTTTCTCTGCATGCATCTTTAGCAGTGTAGATAAATTAATTTATAGGCACTCTTTTCTGCAGTTTCCTTTATTCTTACTTATTTATGAACAATCATAGTATAGCTAATTATTGATTGCCAATTTGTGCTGGCAGGATCAGACTAAGCACATTCATATATGGCATGGGTCACATCATCATCATTTCAGACAGAAAATAGGGCTCGAGTTATCTGATAATGATGAAGTTCAACATAAGCCCAGCTTTCATACCGCATCCCACCCTCAAGGGACTGTTGTGGCACCCATGGCTGGTTTAGTGGTCAAACTTTTGGTGAAGGATGGGACAAAAGTGGAGGAAGGACAACCTATATTAGTCTTAGAAGCAATGAAAATGGAGGTTTGTACTCATGCTTCTTGCATTTTGCATCTAATAATTACTTTTCTGATAATTTCCAATGCCAAACTTATAATTTTTTACCCTCCCTCTAAAAGCATGTTGTAAAGGCACCATGTGCCGGGTGTGTCCATGGGCTTCTAGTTACAGCTGGCCAGCAAGTTTCCGATGGCAGTGTTCTCTTCAGCATCAAGGTTAGTCATTTCACTTTGATACACTTGACAGGAGCTGATGACTTGAAATGGTTACAATTTAAATGACCGTACATATAATTGGTAGTTGGTATGTAATTAGGACAGAATGGCAGCATATGATGGATACTGTCTCATACTGGTTCTCCTATTGTGATTTATATAAGAGTCAAAATGGAGGGAAGCACCCATATAAATCTGTAGACCCCTTCAAAGCTTGCACACGGCATGCAAGCTCCTGCGAGGCTGCTGCTCAACCCACAGCTGCAGTTCACCAGAACTGGCATTTAGGGCTGGGAGTCGGTAGAGGCTCTTCCACCTACCACCCCTACCATTGTCAGAAAGTCGGTAATTTCACTGACTTTTTCTGACAAGGGGGAGTACCATAATTAACCATCACTGCCAACCCAGTGACGGTGACAAACGGTACTCGGGTTGAGCCTTGGTGAGCATTGAGAGACAGCGAGTGACTGAGAGTGAGAGAGAGGGCTGCATCATTTTTTGGCTGAGGGCTGCCTGTGGGTGACTGGGCTGCCTGCGGGTGACTGAGAGGGAGAGAGAGGGTGTGTGAATGAGAGGCAAAGCATTGAGAGAGTTAGAGGCCAAGGGAGGGACTAGATTTAGGGTTGAGTGTTGACTGGTAGAGAGAGTTTCTAGAGAATGCGATGCATATATATGCATCTAAAACGGCATTGTTTTTTGGCTAATAAAATGACACCTTTTAAATAATTAATAAAAAATAAGTAAAAAGCAATGTCAGGGCTGGTCAGTGGCGGAACCCCAACTTTTGAGATGTTCTGCGGCCTGAGTATGTAGGAAATCATATTTCTTTGCTGCCTACAGGCCGAAAGCCACCAGTGGCGGCCAGTATTTGGCCTGTAGGCTGCAGGCGGCCATTTTGCACAGTTCTAGTGGCATTTAAGATTTAAGGGAGGCGATCACACAAATGCAGTCCACATTTGCTTAAAGATATTGGAAGTGAGTATGTTTTATTTCTTCATTAAGGAAGCAAAAGAAGGAAATAATTAAAAAAAAAAAATCAGCCTAGAACAGTCATTGGTGTATCTCTTTTGTGAGAAGAAGTGCCTATGGAATGTGCTACTGTTGCATCCAAATATACAGCATCAATACCTTAGTTTTAATGTGGAAAGCAGTAAATACCTTTCAAATAAGATGAACTCAGTTTAAACATGTGAAGTATACTTGAATTGCAAACAAACACTCTTAGTTTTAGACATTGTCAGGCTTTTACGTCATTACAATTTACCATTATTATCATTGTTGCTGCTTTTTGTGTTAAAAATCACCAGAGCTCTGGATGTATTAGATCCCTGAATTTATAACTTGGTAGACAATATTCCTTGTGTTGGATTGGAAAATAGTTACGAGATCAGCTCTTGTATAATGAATAGTAATTATGGTCAAGCATAGCTTCCTACAATATTTGCATGTTTAGCTAAACATGTGATGACTAGAGATTTTGTACCTGTGCAGGATTAGTAGAATCATCATGCTTCTATGTTTTCCTGACAAATCATAGTAAGGCAGAGCTCATCTTGAATTGTGCTCAGAATGGAGTCAGCTGTCTGCATTTCTGCTGTAAGAAAATTGACATTTATCCCTTGTTTACATGGTTTATTTACCTTCTTCAAAATGTAATAAAAATCAAATAAAATAAATAAAAAGAAAATACTCTTGCAGACTTTTCAATACGGAAAAGTAAAGTTGATGGTTTTCCCCCACCCTCCCCCTGGAGGTGGCGAGCTTGTGTCTTTACCAGTCAATATTTAGCTTCTTTTTTTTTTTTTTTTTTTCTTCTATTTAGCTTCTGATTATAAAGAATACTTAATTAATTTCATCAGTTGCTGGATTGACTGGTAATTCAGGGGCTAGATGTTTCTTAGGAGAATCTTCTTAATGAGACTCATCTGAGATTACAACATGATGACGGATTTTCTAAGTGACTACTGACTAGGCAAATAAAGTAATTTAGAATTTTTCCCATGAAATACAAGTAGTGTCTGAAAATTTGATATAGAGCCAAGTGGAAGGAGACATGGCATTAGACAAGGCAGTTGATGTGGATCCTCTCTTGATGTAACTTGTAATCCCTCCCTCACTCTACACCTCAAGAGATAGCGTGGAAGTCATGCTGTTTTCCTTTTTCTTTACAATAAAAGCCAGTGTGCCGTACAAGACCAGGTATTCAAATTTGGACGGTTTGTCAAGGACCTTAAGTGCCACGTCAATGCCGTTTGAATTTGGGCACTCAATTTTTCTTCGAGTTGTTCTTAAATCCGGAATAAGATAACTAAGTAGGTTGAATTAGGGTTTATTTATATAATCTTATACTTATACTTTGACATAGCCCAAACTTGACATACAACATTTATGATCGATAATTTTTGACACGATTTATAAACCCAATACAAAATTAGCAGAGAGTTGAATTAAGGTTGATCTCTATAGCCTCGTACACGTACATCGATACGACAAAACTTAACACGTGAACACGAATTGTCACCCCTAGTTTGAATGTATTATTCTACAAAAAAAAGAGTAGTGTTATATACCGCATTTTCTATCTCATAATACTAATTGATGGCCTCAATTTTTAATGATGAGTTTTGGAGGTGTTATGAGTCACAATGAAACCTCATTTGCTAGAAATTTTATTTATTTATTTATTATTATTATATATTAAAAAAAGTTAGTTGGAGAAGCACCTAGGCCAGAAAACAGAAAAGAGATGGTTCTATATATATATATTCCAATGCCGGAGAAGATAGCCTAGGTATGGGGTGCTTCACGAGGACAAATAGAGGAATATGCTGCTCCACGGTCCACCCAATTGCTCCCTCCCCGGTGGGATATCTAAAGAATATGTCATTGTTCATTACAAAGAATAAACACAAGGCTCTCCCATTTGAGGATGGAACTTTGATTTTTCAGGCCCCTAAAAGTCAATTGCTCAAAACTATATTTATCGAAAAATCTTTATTAATTATAACAATAATAATAAAAAATAAATTGCTAGCCATCTATAGGCTGTGGAATTTAACCAATCACCCCCATCTGAGATATCACTGGCCAATGCCCAAAACACCCTCTGTTATATTCTCTCTTCTATTATTATGCTTTTCAATTTTTTATTATTTAAAATACCACTACTGTTCTTTTAAAATCAAATCTTTACTTTTTAATTTCGTCCCCACATTTAAAATGTTAATTCGGGCTCTAATGTGAGGATGTCAAAAGCACACCGGGAATGATAATCATAGACAAATGCTATGTAGAGTATGTTTGGAATTATGTTTGAAAAACAGAGCTTTTAAGTTTTTTTTTTTTTTTTTAAAAAAAGTTATTTTTGTCAAAAGTACGTTTTGACAATTTTTGGACATTTTGAACTCTTAAAAGTGCTTTTAATTTTTTTACCAAACGAGTACTTTTTTTTTTCAAACTGATTTTTTGAATATTAAACGCATACCCAAACATGCTCTTAGTATTCTCTCATTGTCTCTCTTTGAAAATCAACCATTAAATCCGTAGAACCCACACTTCATTTATGTTGATCTTACAAATCTAATAATTATTATTTTTTTATATATATATATATATATATATATATAGTATTTCTCGACGTGGTAGACAAAATTAAGAAAGGGTCAAGAAATGAATTATGTTTTTGAAAGAGGAAAACTAGTCAGAATCCTCTCAAATAACTGATTTGCATGTTTCATGCACAAGGTGGGTCCCAATCACCTTTTTTTGGTCAGGCAGCATGTATGGAAGGTACGGTCAATCTTCTTGTCGTTGCCCAAACTGTATATAATATATATATTATATATCAATAATAAATGGGTTGTTTAGGTCATTTTACAAATGTACACAACCAAAAAAGAAAAAAATCTCAAAAGTATCGGTAAATCCGTTAAACAGAGCAAATAAATAAATAACAGCTCGTCAAATACAAGAGAAGAGAATATTTTTATTTGATTTTGAAAGAGTCACGCAGCTATTTTAGGCCACAACCGCCTTTTTTTTTTTTCTCTCTCTCCCTGCTTTATTTATTTATTTTGGGTTAAATATTAAATACCCAAGATTTTATTGCTTTATTTTTTTTTTAAGGTTTAATTTTTATCACAATACATATACGTGATAATAGACCAAACTTTATTTTTTTATTTTTTATTTTTATTTTTTTATCGTTTTCCTTGGTCATTCATCCATAAAATCTCGTCCACAAACATCTTCTCTCCTGTCGAATCCACAGATTCAGCACACCCACTTTCATTCATTTTGGGGTATAATTCTCTTTTCTTTTTGGTTTGTGTGGTGGGTTTTTTTGGGGGAGTTTTATTAATTGTTGAAGGTGTTTTACTTGAAGTTATTAGTTTTTATTTTTTACTTTTTTTTTAATTTTAGTTTATTTATTGTAGGGGGGGAGATTATAGTTCCAGAATTTGCTTCTTCCTGACAATTGCCAAAAATTGGTTATTGGTAATGTGATGAAGTCAGGGTTTTGAGCTCCCAGTTTTGTGGAGTTGGTTTCATTTTTTCTTTCTCTGTGAAATTTTATATTTTGAAGTCTATTATTGTAAACTGAGAAAGAGAAAGTGAAACCTTTTGTTCTTTTCATTGTCCCTTTTGAGTATTTCAATGATTTTGGTGGTTTTGGTTTGAACTGGTAACCAATCAAATGTTAGGTTCATTTTCTCTTGGTTTTGAATAAAAGCTTGCTGGGTGGTTTTGGGTTTCCTTTGTTTTTGCTGTTTTGAACTTTGATTCTTGAATTGAAGTTCAGAAAAATGGATTTGAGCAATGGTGAGGGAGTTGGAGCAGTAAAGGAGGCAGCTGGCAAATACAATGACCATGAAGGGGAGACTGCTTTAAAAGAGTCTAATTCCAAAGAGAATGCCTTGGGTTTGAAGGGAAATGATATTGGTAGCAAAGATATGTTTTTCAGAGCAGATAAGATTGATTTCAAGATCTTGGATATCCAGCTGGAGGAGCACTTGAGCCGGGTTTGGTCGAGGGATAGGGAAGTGCAGACAATCAAGGAAGAGTGGGAAATTGATTTGTCTAAACTGGAACTAAAATATCTTATTGCTCATGGGACTTATGGGACTGTATACCGAGGTAGTTATGGTGGCCAAGATGTTGCAGGTAATTTCTCATTCTTCCTTCTTTCCTTGTACTTGAATTGATCATATATTTGGTTTAATGATATAGTATTTTGTTAGATTCTTTTTATTGGTTATATAAGTGTGTTACTGTGAAAATTGAGTGTATGGTTTGCCATGAATTCAAACAAGAAATATTGGATCGAAGTAAAGAAAAAGAAAAAAAGAAAAAAACCCTGCTTGCGAGCCATGTTGTAAGGAAAAATGCTTTAGGATTCATAGCCTAATACTTGATGCAGCATGGTGTAGTGGATCGAAGAATTAACAAGCATAAAACTCATAACTCTTCCCAAAACCAAGAACAAAATCAAATAGGAGAAAACGAAAACTCTACCTTTGAGTATTTCTTATTGAAAATTGAAGAAAATATATCATAAGTTGTGGCCTAAGCCGTCCTAAGTGAGTTTATACAGAAAAAATAAGTTCAAACCCTTCTAAGAAAGGAAAATAAAACGAAATTGTTGAGTTGCGTTTGAACAGACAAAAGTCTTGTTCGAACGGAACCGATGGAATTCCGCGGTCGAACAGGCTTCGACCGACTATCAACTGAACGCCTCGGGTTGTTGTGCGATGCAGCACTCGGTCGAACGGGCATGGAATATGTTGATGCCGGTTCGACCAAGCCTCTCGAGAAATCACCTCAGTCAAACGGGTATCAAACGGCCATCAACCGAGACTCCCTGGAAGTCCATTCCAAACTCATCCAGTGGGCTCGTTCGAACGCGCACGTCTTCTCCTATCTTCTTCATGAAGTCGAACACCATCTGATCTACATCAATACTTCATTTGTCATGAAGTGTTAGTATGTTTGATGACAAGGCCATGATAAATCGTTATGTTCTGGTGCAACAGCTGAGCTGACAATCTATAGTATCTGTCAAAATTAGTAGTGCACGTATGAAAGATGATGTGTGTTACAGGGGATGGCTTTTGATATATATACTTTGTAGGTTTCCAGTCATTTTCAAACAAGAAATTGAAAATGCTTGTAGGATGTAATGTCTCCCCAAGCTTTTCAAAATTTCTTGACAAAATTCCATTTTGTTCATTACATATAGGCTACAGTTCTTAAGAGAAACGTTCATATTTTAGATAACAGTCTTGCAAATTAGGATTTTTATGTCTTCATAAGCTGTTATCTTGGATTAAGTTTTTTTGTGCTCTGTCCACTTCATTTTTCTAGGTTATCTCCATCCCTGCCTTGGGGTTGCCAGTGCCACTAAGGGCTGCTAAGTCACCATCTTACCATTAAGATATTGACTATTAGTATTACAATATTAAAACAATTATTAGTGTTTTTTTCCTTAAATATTTAGGTTGACACAGAATTTTTCTCTGGATTTGAACTCAGAGATTAGCTACACTGTATTAGGAAGCAATACACACACATATACATATACATAATACATTGAATACATGTAAACCATCTACACATACATGTCTGTTAGTGTTTTCAAACTCTGATGATGTGCCAATTGTCAAGTTAGCAGTGAGCTTTTTCAGTTCTGTGCAATAGCCCCTAAAACATTGATGCTTTGCTAATGGCATTAGTTATGTCGTTTCTATGTTTGTTTGTGCTTTTATTTATAAAGACTCTCTGCCCACTGTTATTCTTTATATTATAGTGAAGATATTGGACTGGGGGGAGGATGGTATTGCCACAGCTGCTGAAACTGCTGCTCTTCGGGCGTCATTTCAGCAAGAAGTTGCCGTGTGGCATAAGCTTGACCATCCAAATGTTACAAAGGTAAAGCTTACTTTTGCTGGTGTACATAATGTGATGTTCTCATGCATCCTTGATGCAATCTGTCTGATACTATGATGGCTTGCATTTCTCTAGTCAGTCCAAGCATGCAAATACATAGCCAAACACACACAAGGAGATTTGACATAATCATTGACTGGTTATATGTGATAACAATAGAAACTTGCATTAACAAGTCTTTCTCCATTTTTGTGGGTTTTCATTGTTTTCAAATGATAGTCTAGTATATCTTTAACAGTTTATTGGAGCTTCCATGGGAACTTCAAATCTTAAAATGCCTTCGAAAAATGCATCAAGTGAAGGTCATGATAATTCTCTTCCATCCAGAGCTTGTTGTGTTGTTGTTGAGTACCTTCCAGGTGGGACTTTGAAGAAATTTTTAATAAGGAATGTGAGAAAGAAACTTGCCCTTAAGGTTGTGATTCAAATTGCTTTGGATCTCTCTAGAGGGTAAGTATATTATTTTCTCAGGCTAGAATTTATTACAGTATGCTGTTGGGTTAAAATTACTTGGATCATGATTATGTATTCTTTAATCCAACAACTTGCAGGTTGAGTTATCTTCATTCCAAAAAGATTGTTCATCGTGATGTTAAAACAGAAAATATGCTGCTAGATGCTGGAAGAACCTTGAAAATTGCTGATTTTGGCGTTGCTCGAGTTGAAGCCCAGAACCCAAGGGACATGACTGGTGAAACTGGTACCCTTGGATACATGGCCCCAGAGGTAACCCACCCCTTGTTTTCAGAAATCAGTTACTTTCTGCCATGGAAAATAGTCATGCCATTTCATTGAAGACCAAAAAATAATTTGAATGATCTATTCATTTTGAGACACTTGCAATTTGAAAACGTAATTTTTAAAAACGTAATTAAGCGTTTGGTAAAACGCAGTTTAATCTTTGAAATAATGCGTTTTTGAAAACACACCCTTTTACTTGCGATTTGAAAACGCAGTTTTTTCTACGTTTTCAAATCGCAAATTTAAAAAAACGTAATCCTAAATGATGCATTTTCTACCATTATATTTAAAATCACACTTATTCGCGAAATCGCAATGTCAAACGCACCCTTATAAGCAAAAGTGGGTCACTAGTGACTTGTTAGTTCTGTTTCTGGCCATAATTTCCCCTTAACGAGATACCTTTTGCAGGTTCTTGATGGCAAGCCTTACAATAGGAAATGTGATGTCTACAGTTTTGGTATATGCTTGTGGGAGATCTATTGCTGTGACATGCCGTATCCTAATCTTAGTTTTGCAGAAGTTTCATCTGCGGTTGTGCGACAGGTCTGTATGCTTTTTCACATTACAATATTAGGTTCTCTAGCATGTTACATTGCACATTTATATTCAAAGCAGTTAAATTTACCAACAATTATTAATAAAGAATACTTTTATTACTGTCTATAATCAAATCTTTTGACTCCAGCCAGCCTCAGTGATATTACCATGTGTTTGAAATTTATATTCTCACTTAATAGCCTTAGAATTATTTGTCTCCGAGTCTTTGAATCAATTTGATTGTCAACTGTAGAAAGTGATGTACGTTTGAAATTGTTTCCTGCAGAACCTACGACCAGAAATCCCAAGATGTTGTCCAAGTTCATTGGCAAGCATCATGCGAAAATGCTGGGATGCAAACCCAGAGAAGCGTCCGGACATGGATGAGGTGGTGAGGATGTTAGAAGCAATAGACACGAGCAAGGGAGGTGGCATGATTCCTGAAGATCAGGTTCATGGTTGTTTCTGTTTCAGCACAGCTCGTGGCCCATAGAATATCATAAATGTGCAAATTAAATTAGTTCTGCAGCACTTCATAGCAGGACTACAAATTGTATCAAAACAAGTACTTAACAGTTTTTTGCATAAATAGAAAACAAAAGAGCCAATTTGAAATTTGTTGTCCATATGAGATCTTACGATTCTTACTCATTTAATGTGTGGAAATTTGTTACAAGAATTTGTAAAAGACCGGGTCATCGCCTCTCAACAGGAAAAGAAGCAGGATCAAGCTTCTTATTCTTGTTTATTTTTTCTAATAAAATGATTAAAAGGATATGATATTAAGAGGATCCTAGGCTTTTTTTCAAAAACGGTTTGGAGATTCAATTATTAAAACTTGAGTAGGGCTATAAACGAGAAGAGCCAGGTATTAGATATCCAGGATCGGCTCGTTTTAGAAGACAAATAAACGAGCCAAGCTGGAAAACCCTTGCTCGAACCCGGCTCGTTGAGAAGTTTGACATGCTCGGGATCACGAAAGGCCAATTTCGAATTGAGTCGAGCCCTCAATTGGCTCGAGCTCGAGCTCAAGTTAGAAACAAAAGTTTCAAACTTGTGAAATCGAGCCCGAGCCCGAGCTCAAGCTTGGTTAAAAAGCAATTCAAGCCTTAAACGGGTAGCTCGGCCCGATTAAGGCTCGTTAATATGCCAATTATAAATCTGGTAAGATTCACTAAATCAAGTAAAATTCAAGACAATTATAATAGGGCCATGATTCATGGGAAAAGGTAAAACTAACTTACAATTGCAGAAATTAACCAACTTACAGTTGCAGAAATTATAAACCCCTAAAATTACATGCTTAGGGCCTTCCAAATTACAAGCAACTTCAAATTGAAGAAAACAAATTAATTCACAAACAGAATTACAAATCAAATTGAAGAAATTACAAAGGACTAAAATGAGTCAAATGACTAAAATGCAAAATTCATCTAAAGAGACTACACTCTTCGACCTAGCCACTAGCTGCCCGGCCCACACCACACTGCCCTACCCACACCACATTGCATTCAATGAAAAAAAAGAAAGGTGTTTAAATGTTTTTAACTCCCTTGCAAGATGTCAAGGGAGCTTTATCACTTAAGATTGAGTAATCAAGCAAGTATTCAAAAAACAGATAAGCAAATGCACATAAAATTAAACATTGCAAAATGTTAAGGATATCATATCGAGATATGTGTTCCACTTGCCAATTGACACTGACTGTGTCCCACACTGCAATCCATGACAAAAAGAAACAAGAAAAAAGAGGTGTTAGCCGCTTTTAACTCCCTTGCAAGATGCCAAGGGAGCTTTATCACTTAGGATTTAGAAATAGAACAAAATTGGTCCCACTTAAAAAATAAGATAGCAGCAATATAAAACAAATTGCAAATTTTAGAATCAAGGTAATCAGCAACTCAAAAAATAATAAAATCAAGTTAATCAACCAAAGGTCCAAAACTACTAATTATAAACAAACTATAAAGTATAAACAAGAACAGTAGGGTAAAAAAACACATAAATAATCTCAACAGTTAGCAGTAGCATAAAGTAGTGTATCACAAGTAATCTTAACAGATGGTAGTAGCATAAAACAATTTACAAATTGAGTCACAAACCACAAAAAGATAGGTGCAACATAAAGCAGTGTATCACAAGTAATCTTAACAAATAGCAGCAGCATAAAACAAATTACAAATTGAGTCACGAATCATAAACAAATAGCAGCAGCATAAAGCAGTGTATCACAACTAATCTCAAAAATCAGTGCGACAGTGTATCACAAGTAATCTCAAATCAGTAGCATAAAGAAATAAATATGATATTTATAAATTTGATAAACGTTTTAAGAGATTTTCAGACAATATAAAGTGCAGAAACTTAAAAATACCAAACTAGCAACTAACATGTGAAAATATGTGGCAACTTTTAATGAAGTTTCTTAGTCAAGGACCCAAAGAATATGTACTAATAAACGAGTCAAGGGAGGTTCAAATAATTAATTTTTTGTTGAAAACTGAAAACAATAAAATGATTCAATGAAAAAGGAAGGCAGTAGGTCACCTTGTGACTCATGGGTCTAGTGATCCACTAGACCATTTCCTTTCTTTCTTTTTTTTTTTCTTTTTTTTTGAAATGAGAGTATTTAAAAAAAGGATTTAACAGAAAATCAAATCCTAACAAAAAAAAAAAAAATGACATTGCAAAATTTTTAAAAGTTTAATATACTAAATTAAGAATATTTTAACTTTAAAATTGTAACTACAAAAGTTACGAAAATTCAAAGAAATTAAGTAAAATTTCTCCTAACTATTTAATGTGTTAAAATTTAATATTTTTTGACATGTCTGCACAAGATAAAGGAGAAAAAATTCGAATTAGTAACTCCCATTTTATAAAACGTAGTCTCTAATCTATTGAAGTACTAATTGAGAACGTTAAAATTCAATATTAAGTTCCGATGAAGCATGACGAACTCAGGCCAACATAATGGTCCTAGTCGACCCGACAAACTGGCGAGGAGCATCATGGATGATGCCACGAAAATGATGGCCAAGTGGAGCCAAATGGGTATGGAGTATGGACAGTATTCTGGATATGGCAACATGATGGATGATGGATGGATGGATGATGCTTTGGGTTTGCCCTGTCGGGACTCATGGACATCATGGGTACCATCTTAGATTGTTCTGTGCTTGTTGTGGAATTGTGCTTATCACAAACTCCTCTTTCGGTGGACATCTATTCAGCCGCCATATATAGGGACCAAAAAGGCACTTCATTGAGACACAAATGTTCACTCTTCAATCTTCATCTTTGAAGCGCTATTTTGGTGAGACAATTTGGTAAAAATGTTTTAAAAGTCTTATTTTCAGTGTCTCCAGTTTGATGGAGAACAAAATAAAATAAAATAAAATAAAATAGTGGAGCGAACGGTACTCACTATTAATAGTGATAGTAAGTATTATTTACTCACCGATTGAATACTAAAATGGTTTTTCTCTCTCTATTTTTCTTTTCCGTTTCTCGCTACTCCTTTAATAATTAAAGAAATGATAAACAAATTTTGAATAAGAATATTTAGATGGAATAGTAAAAGTGGATTATTAAAATAGTATTGCTGTCGGGGATGTTCTAAAAAAGTGAATAGTTAAAATAAATAAAAGTGTACTTTTTGTTATTTTGGTCAAGCTGCTAATAATGCTTTAAGTGGCGCAATAAAAATTACAAACAGATTCAAAATTTAATGGTAAATGTTATTATTATGTCAGAAAATGTGCATTTGAAAATATGCATTTTAATTCAAATTCTAACAGAAATGTTATTAAGATTTTCACTCTTACATTCCTAAGTACATACTTTTTGACGTGAGTCACGAGACAATGAAAATCACCGTTATATTCAAAATTCAATTGTGATTTTTATTGATACGTCATGAAATGTGTACTTGAGACTGTGAGAGTAATCCATTCAAATTTTCAAGTCAATAAGTGAATTTGAGAATATGTGTAACATTTCTCTCGTTGAAATAGGTGCTTATGCCTTGTCTGTCTCTTAGAACTTTTTTACTTCTGCACAATAACACAATTTCAACCGTTTATTTATAGAACTACTTGCACTTGAGAACATTAGCAACCCTTATCTTAATTAGAAGAATGCTAGGCTTACAGCATTCACAATAGAAGAGCCAAATGTTACTTTTATCTAAAATGATATATTTTTAAAAAACCCTACATTAGATTAGCAAAAAAAAAACAAAAAAAACAAAATGGATATTTGATTGGAAGAGCCAAAAAAAAAAAGAGCTAAATATAGCAGCACTTTTCAAGGGAGTCATTTTATTTTTTATTGTTTCTCTTACCTGTTTTCTTTTTTTCCCAAAACTTTTCCCACTTTTTCCCAATAACTTTTCCCAATTAGAATATCCCCAATGGAGGAGCCAAATTTTTATGCAAAATAGCTCCTCAAAACTCACTTTATCTAGTTTAATTAATGAATTTTTAAAGACCTCCTATATCCGATTAGCAATATTTTTATCTATATCATTTAAATATCTTTTTATTAAAAACTGTGAAAGAATATTCTCATAATTATCCATTGAAAAGTATGAAAAGTTTTGAGAAAAAAGAGAAAATAGGTGAGAGAAACAATAAAAAATAAAATTGTTCCCTTGAAAAGTGTTGCTACATGTAATTTTTTTTTTTTTTTTTTGGCTAATCCAATCAAATATTCATTTTGCATTTTTTTTTTTTTTGCTAATCCAATGTGTGGGGTTTTTTACAAATATGATTAGCCATTTTAGATAAAAATACAATCTGGCTTCTCCATTGAGAATGCTCTAAAGAGTAAAAAAAATAATATTTAATTGATATAGATAAAAATATAGCTAATCGGATGTATGTGCCTTTAAAAATTAATTAGTTAAACTAGATAAAGTGAGTTTTGAAAAGCCATTTTGCATAAAAATTTGGCTCCTCCATTGTAAATGCTCTTACAAAAT
>NC_081542.1:12019401-12062910 GCF_901000735.1 Corylus avellana
GGATCATACTTGCAAAACCAAGCTTACAAACTTGTGGTGTACATCGCCATATTGGATCCTTACATCATAGACTTGGTCTTGCAGACAGCTGCACTAAATCCTTGCTCATCAGCTAAGCTCACAGTCCTATATTGTAGCTGCCCACACCAGATCCGGATCCGTAAAAAAAATAAATAAATAAAAAGAAGAAGAAGAAGAAGAAGAAGAAGAAACGGTCCAAGTGGACCACACCACGCGTGCTACACGCTAGTCAGGTTCAGTGCACCGATCTGATAACCGCCCAAGTGGGCTCATTTTTTTTTTTTTTTTGGCCCAAGTCAGCCCTTTTTCTGTTTTGGCCCTAGTCGGCCCTGGCTTATTGTTGGCCCTCTTGAAGTTTGGCTCATTGTCAGCTCTGGCCCGTTGTCGGCCCCTTTTGGATTTTGGCCTGTCGTCGGCCCTCTTAAAGTTTGGCTCATTTTCAGCCCTAGCCCGTTTCTCAGCCCCTTTTGGAGTTTGGCCCCTTGTCAACCCTTTTGAATTTGCATTCAACTGCCATCGTCATTGGCTGCCCACCAACCTCTATTTCCTCCGATAGCCTCCACCATTTACAGCTCGTCCCCGGCCTCCACCACCACAATCGTCATTTTATCTGATTTCAAACTCAAGGTTCCAGAATATTCCACCTTAAGTTTAAGGGGGGATGTTATAATATTTTTCGTATATTCTATAATTATGTTGATATCAAATATTCTCTATTTATGGGCTGATTATAATCAAATATTGGGATTGTTATCAAATCAAGGGGATTTGATTACTATACGTGTATTTAGACATTACCCTATAAATACAGACATTTGTATTATAGACATATCAAGTTAATGAGCACAATGTAACCCTTAGGGGTATTCCAAGTGGTGGACGTAGGTCTCTAACACCGAACCACCCGTAAAGTTCTTTATGTTTATTTTCTATATTGCTTCGCTATAATTTTCACATCCTCATTATTTCAACAGAAAAGACCACATCAAACTCTGAAAGACTTTTTTTTTTAAGTGAAATTTCATTCATTCATTCAATCAAAAGCATCAAAGATTACAACATTCTTCATGTATTACATCATGAATAAAATCAGGATAGTCTTCTGTCCAAATTTTCTCTGTTGGTGTATAGAGTGCCCCTTTCGCCAACAGGTGTGTCACCATATTTTCTCTTTTCTTGTATGCATCACACGCCAAGACTGGAAGCTTTGCAAAGCAAACTTCGCATCCTCAGTTAACGTACCATATATATGCAATAGTTGGTCTTACGTATGAAAACTATGAATTACTTTCAGAGCATCATCTTCCATAATAACATTTTGTAGGCCCAAATCTTTTTTTAAAAATATTGCCTTTCAAGCTGCATAAGCCACTACCATTGTTGGGTTCGTAATATACGGAACAGACATACACAAAGACAGTAGTGGAGCCTGCAATTTGTTTAAGGGGGCCAAGATTAAAAAAATAAAATTAAAAAAATTATTAAAAAATATAATTAAGAAAATAAATAATAAAAGAAAAAATTAATTATTATTTAAAACAAATAAATGTATCTTGCAATTTTTTTTTTGTCATGCTTAACATTAATTTATTCAATTGGTCTCGAGTCTCTTAACGAATTTATATATATATATATATATATATATATATATTAATTTTTATAAAGAGGTGTGAAAAACTAATCGACTTCCAAATTAAACAATGTTCGGAAATAAATCAACCATCAAGAAACACAAAGATTTGTTTACGAAGAGGAAACCATTTAGAGAACTCTCTAAATGTAAAACCTCTCCGGGGCAGCCAAACCCAGGAAATCAACTAAATCAGTAGAATAACAAGAAATATCTTAATGTCGAAGATTTACATAACCTATGCACTTTGACATTCAAGTATACCAGACAAGCGACCCACTTATCTGCTACCGCAGTAGTTCTTCCAGAACATCTAGATTGTTCCTTCTACGTGATCTCCCTTCACTGGAACTCCGGTTGACTTCGATTTCTTCAACTCCTTTCTAAGCCCAAGATCTCTTAAAACCTAATTAGAAATCGTACCACTACGTCTATGCATAGTTCCAATTATATAGACCATGGACTCCTAGTCCAGCTAAAATACAAATTCAAATACTAACAACCTCATCTGCTACTACGCGTCCGGACGGTTAGTAAGCTCGTCCGGACGAGAACTATTTTCTAAGTAAACATTTCACGCAATGCACTAGGCATCCGAACGACATGAATGTCCGTTCGAACGAACCTAGGTTAAAATCGCTAACACTAGTTCTCTGTAGCGGCGCGTCCGGATGTTGGTGCAGACGAGACTTCAGACGAAGCTCTTGGGTTTTTTGCATATCACTCTCGTTCCGACGATGGTGCAGACGAGACTTCAGACGAACCTCTCGGGTTTTCTTACATATCAATCTCGTCCGGACGATGGTGCAAACGACACTTCAGACGAAGCTTTCTGGAAAAATTTCCTTCTTCTCGTCTGGACGTAGTGCAGACGAGCCTCCAGACGAGACCCTGTGTGATTCACATATTTTGCTTATTTTGCTATCTTTCACACTGCACAATTTAACAAGCTAATTAAACACATATATTTTGTTTACATGAATCCAGCCAATTTAACAATTCTTAAACTAACAAGGTGAAAATACGAGGCCTTAATCCATATAACATATTGAAAATTAGCTTTTAATTTTTTTTGTTTTTGGTCAATTTTTCATTCATAAAAACTAATATATATATATAAAAACTATTTTTTAGTTTTTCACCTCTTTATATATATATTTGAGTTCTTGATGGACTTCTTTGAGAAATTTCGCTGCATGACAATTCTTTTTGACAAATTAAGGAGATTTTTGACAAATATAAATAAATAAGGTGACTCTTGAGGTATGTGGAAAATTTTTGAATGGATTGCATGGCATCATATAGAGTACACCTTACATAAACTTATGTAAGTACGTCATAAATGGATTTGACGGCAAGACACAATTGTTGCATCCCAATTGATTTTGAATACACCTAAGAGACTTAAATTTAATTGATAGTTAAAACTGAATTTATAATAAAGCAGACATGCATTTATATAGGATAATGTTTGAGTATTCTCCAAGCAAAATACTTGGAGAAAAAGAAAATATAAAAATACAAAAGTCGTATCCTTGAACTTGGAGCAAAGTAAAATACTTGTAGAAAAAGTAAATGCCCGGATATTTTTTAATTTACAGCAATGTCTCTTCTTAATGCAGTTATTATAGCAAGCAACATCGTATCCGAGAGGATGCGTTTGTTTGGAAACAAGAAAGCGATAGGTTGGTGCAGAGTTAGGGAGAGTGCCATGGCGATTGCCATTGGCTTCCTCGACAACTGAAACAATGACAAAAAGTACTATCATTATCCCCACACATCTCCTCATATTTCCACTCTTTTTTCCTCTCTTAAAATATTGTTATGTAATTCAGAAGTTGAATGCAATACCCTTATTTATAGGGTGTAAACACATAGCCATCCTAGACTTGTTGAATAATTTTCGTTTACGTTTTTTTTTTTTTTATAAAAAAAAAAAAAAGTTTTATTTAAGCGAAGAGCTACTTAAGAATAATGGCTTTTGAGAATGTAAGAAGATGTTTGAGTTGTTTGTATAAAGTTTGTTTTGCGAGCATGATAAGTTATTCAAACATTACTTATTTCCATTTCCATTTTTTTTTTTTAAGTTTTATTTAAGCGAAGAGCTATTTAAAAATAATGGCTTTTGAGAATGTAAGAAGGTGTTTGAGTTGTTTGTATAAAGTTTGTTTTGCAAGCATGATAAGTTAGGGGATATCTTCCATTCGGTCGTGGCAGAAAACATGAGTTTTCTGCCACCCAATAGAAATAAGACACCTCATCTAAAGTAAAAAAATTGCACACAAATTTTCTAGAACAAAAACACTAGATTTTGAGAGGGAGAGAGAAAGGGTGAGAGTTAAAGTGCAAAATGAGAGCTTCATCGGAGCTTCATCTGAGACCTGAACACCTTGCTTCTGAGGCAAAAAGGCCTTGCTTTGTATCAATTGTTATTTGTCCATAACCATGCATCAACAAGCTCAACAAATATAAGAGATCCCAATTGAGGTGGAGCTGAACCAACCACGTCCAAATGAAAACACCAGTTTCCATTGCATCAGGTGTAGAAATGTAAGCCAGACACCAACAAAGAAGTCGAAGAAGTTGTGAGAAGCCCTCTAAATTTGATTTTGATTCAGAACCCTGCCAACATGGTCTCATAGAAGATTCTTCCATTCTGTAAAAAATACACATGAAAATTGGAAATATATTTTACCAGATTTGACAGGAGTCCGGCCTGAGACCACGCGTGTCTCAGGCCGGCCCCACGCGGGTCTCAGGCCGACGTGGGTCTTCCTGACCCAGCGTGGGTCTGCAGACCCACGCGGGTCTCAGGCCAGCGTGGGTTTGCCAGCGTGGGTCACGGCCCCATGACCCAGCGTGGTCGTGACCCAGCCGCCAACTCCGGTTACGCCGCTGCCCACACCGCTGCCGATTTATCTCCTGCGATCCGATGATTTTTTTTTTATTCGGTGAGTCGTGAGTTGAGTAATCTGAGATTTTATATGGTGTTTTGATCTTATTTTAGGGAGATATAATAGGTGAGGTGGCAGCATTTTAATGGAAGGCAGAAAACTGACCGTATAGCAGCACCTCTCGATAAGTTATTCAAACATTACTTATTTCCATTTACCCTTTTTTTTTTTAAAAAAAAGGTTTTATTTAAGCGAAGAGCTACTTAAGAATAATGGCTTTTGAGAATGTAAGAAGGTGTTTGAGTTGTTTGTATAAAGTTTGTTTTGCGAGCATGATAAGTTATTCAAACATTACTTATTTCAATTTACTGTTTTCCTTTTTTTTTTTTTTGAGCTACTTAAGAATAATTGCTTTTGAGAATGTAAGAAGGTGTTTGAGTTGTTTGTATAAAGTTTGTTTTGCGAGCATGATAAGTTATTCAAACATTACTTATCTTGTAATTTTTTATTTTTTATTTTTGAAAAATATAAAAAGCCCTCTCAACTAACAACCATTTTTAACTCAAGGGGTAACTTAATCGGTTAAAGACCGCGCTTTATGAAGCGAAGGTCACTAATTCGATCCCATTTTCCCTCCTCTTGTACAGACATGTAAAAAAAAAGTAGTACGTTAAATTACCAAAGTGTGCCAAAAATTCAACTTTTTTTATTATATTCCTGTAATACCCTTATTATCTTAAAAACTAAATTAAACAGTCTTAAACACACACAAAAAAAAAAAAAAAAAGTTTTTTTTTTTGTTTTGGGACAAATAAAAAATTAGTCACTGTAATTGACCTAAATTACAAATCGCTCATACAGTATAAAAAATACAAATAAATGCAAAATCATACCATGTGGTTTGCCTAAATTAAAAATTACTCAATGTTGTATGAAAGTGAACTTAGAGGTCCCTAAGATGAGCTAAAAAAAAAAAGATAGTCCCTAGAGTCAAATTTCGTCAAAACAGTTGACGAATTCTGATAGATATCACATCAACGCCAATAAAATGGTGACACATGTCACTCTTAATAAAAAAATATAAATATATTAAACCAAAAAAACTAAAAAATTAATTTTCTGATTTTTTTAAAAAATTAAATTGTTAGCTTTTTATTTTATTAAATTTTTATTTTAGTTTTTAAGGAATAAGGGTATTATAAGAATATAATAAATAAATAAAAGTTGCATTTTTATCAGACTTTGGTAGTTTGATGTACCACTTTAGCACACTTTAAACTGCATGAATGACCTCTAAAATCCTGTGATGAGTCCTCAAGCGTTAACCCGACCATTATTTTATAGGTGAAAAAAATACAACTATAAGTCTACGACTTAGAGAGTAATAATACACATGGTGTATATGTTATCATGCAATGAACTTAGTTTTTTAGCAAAAGGATGTAAATCACAAGAAGTAATATAAATGAAGTCTTTCGTCAAATAAAAGAATGTCATGGTATACATTATAAATATAGTGCATGATATAATAAGTAAACATGTCATAGACCACCAAGGTGGTAGTTGAGTTGGTAAAGCAGCAGGGAATAAGGTTCAATTCCCTCCCTCCTTTTTTCCTAATGGTCACAGGTTCAGACTCGCTTCCGGTAGTAGTCCGCGAACCAGATGCTACTAAGAAGAGGCTTTACCAACTTGCACTTTGGTGGGGCTGTGGTGACGGACTCGCCTTTTCAGGCAATAGTTATGGCTCAAATCGAACATTCCACAGCGGGTGGGAACCCCACCCAATCGAGTCCGACCTCGAGTGGTCCACACTGCTAGTGATGTTCGTAATGTTGACAATCAATCAAACATGGCTTGTGTCAGTCACAAAATAACCATTGGATCTAAGGCCAAACAATAAAAGTAAAACCCTTGGATTATAAGGTTAACTTGTATAATTGTAATCTCGCGATGGTCTGCATGTATCGGTGTACCATGTCGTACGATGTAAATTAATTCACAGTCTTTTATATGTATGCATTTATAAACGCATCATTTTCATTATATATATATATATATATATATATATATATATATATATGAAAGGGAATCCATATTAGTCTCATTTATAGAAATCATGAGCATAAGCTCTTACAAGCAACCATAGCTAAAGCTACAAGGTCACAAGCGTCATAGATGACGTATTACATTCCAAACCCAAAACCAATCCACTAACCCATGACTAATTTACATATTAAAAAAAGATCTGTGTCAAACTAATGCATGGGTAGTGCTTATTCCTCGGAACTGAGGGTAGAAAAACCCACAATCGAAACTCTTCATCCTCGACCCGAAAGCCAAGATGGCGTTCACATCCACAACTCAAAGGTCTAGACCATAGCAAATAACCCAGAGGGCATCACAGATTCAGATCGAGAGGGGACAAAGCCTTATTGCAAGAAAAAAAAAAGGAAATAAAAGCGTACAAGGAATTAAAGGGACTAAAACAGAAATACAAACAAAATAGAAAAAATCGGACAAACAACAAATAGAAACCAACAGAATAGGAAAAAAATTGGAGAATCACATTAAGCGGGAAACGGCAGCCGGAAGGAAGCCGATCACGTGCTGGCCGGAAACTGACGCGGAAGGTGACGTTGGAGCTCATCATTGGGGGACACGAGGAAAGACCCGACAGCGGACGGTAAGCGGCAAAGCGGGTGTGGAGGAAATCAGCGTCGCACACAAAACAAACTGGGGGAGAGTTTGAGTGAATCCTCCAAGAGCATCACCCACAAAGTGTGAGAAATAGGCTAGGCAACAAAAACAACACACCAAAATGCACTGCAAAAGACAGACATAAAGGAAAGGAAATAAATTAACTAGAAACGAAATCAACAAAACAGCCGGAGGGAACCGAAATCAAACCGCATCCGGAGAGACGGATCCAGTGCAAAAGGTGTGATGGGCATTGGCGGATCCGGGTAGCAAGGTGGTGGAGCACGCGTCGAGGTGGACCAGGCGACAGGCGGTCGATCGGGCAAGACACAAACCAGAGCCAAACCTGACCCAACAACAGGCATGGCTGATGGAGAAGGGCGGAAGATCAGCCTTCAAAAAACCCTAAAATCAGAAAAGAGGCGGAGAGGGAGGGAGAGGAAGAAAACGCCCAAAGAGCAAGGGACATCAAGTAAATAAGTTAGCTCTAGGGTGGGGAGAGAAGAGGATGAAGGGGAGGAGGGGGGAGGGGGAGAACAAGGGTTCTCCCCCTCCGACGATGCTCTCTGCTAGAGATGAAACCCTAGCAGAGAGCGTCTTGAGAGTTGCAAAAGCATCAAACCCCTTGATCTCCTATCCATTATATTTTTATTCATCAATCATTTCCACACAAAAAATAGAGTTCAAATTATTTTAAAATGAATTTCATGTGAGTTGTAAAATGCACATTTGATACATAAAATAATCATGTTATATAGAAATGTAAATAACAAGTATCCATGTACGTTTTACTCATCTTGGTTGTCACCAGGTGTGTCAACCTGGTCCATTTCCTGGTTTTTGGCCAAAATCAGGGACTGGAACCAGGGTACCTGGTTCTGGGTTTTGGAAAACTGGAACTGGAAACCAGGACCTCGGTTGGTCTGGTTTGTACTCGGTCTGGTAACTGGTTCTTATATATATTAATTTAATTACCTAAAGTATATATATATATATATATCCCGGTTTTTGGTTTTTCCAAACCGCAACCGGAATCCCTAGTTCCTCGGTAATTTTTGACACCTTTAGTTGTCATTATCCATCGAGTAATCCCCTTGATAGTCTCAATGTCCAAATCTATGCAAAGATCTAATCGGACATTGATATTAGTAAAAAATTTTAAAATATATATAGTTAGAGGCGGTGGTAGGACAACTCCCAAGATGGTGGCTAGACCACTCCCAGGTGTCTAGGGGTGGTCGAGCCACTCCCAAATAGCGCCTATGGGTGGCTGATCCACCCCCTCAAGGGTGGCTCGACCACCCCCAAGCAATTTTCCAGTTTTGGGGGTGGCTGATCCACCCCTAAACACTTGGGGTTGACCTAGCCACCCCTAGGGGGGTTTAAAAACCACACCAATTTTTTATATTTTTTGTTTTTGTGATAATCATTATTTTTTATTTTTATATTTATTTTTCACAATTTTATTTTAAATTCTTTAAATCATCCAAACATAATTTCAATTTTTTTTTCCACGGTATTCACAATTTTAAAAATAATAGAAAAGAATAAAAAAAATTAGTACATCCAAACGAACTCTCTACAGAATAGGTTATATAAGTAAACCATATCCACGGATCCACCCAATTAATAACCCACTAATCAAGGAAGAAAGGAATTGGCTGTTCTCCCTCCTAAGGAAAGGAATTAGGATCCTCTTCATTTCAAATGAACTGGATAATATCCAGTTAGTTATAGTGGATGTGTATTTTTGTCCCCTCAAAAAGTAAAAAGACAAAAATACCCCTCCACTATAATTAATTGGATATTATCTAGTTCATTTGAAATTGAGAGTTGCTAGTCTTAGATAATTTGTCCTTCGAGACTTGTCCAACAAGGATAAAGGTTGACAGCTCCATGACCATAAGAAATTAAAGGCTCCATGACCATGAGAATTAAATCACCACATTTAACAAGCGATCCCATGTCACAAGGCACTTGTTGCACTTGGCATACCTACCAATCAAGGGCATGTATAGCCTCTACACAATGTGAGAAAATCGATTGTTTTGCTCATATTCTTTAGTAATACTAAATACTCAACTTTCATCCTTTTTATATAATTGGACTAATGTTACTTATCAAAAGAAATATATAATTGGACTAATGTTTCAATGCTCATCCGCCTTTAAATTTTTCATTTTTTTCTTAATAAAGATTGATCTAAAATCTTATGGGTACTACAACATCAACCAAATTATATAAGAGTGAGATGACATATGAGCATGTAGTATTACTCATATTCTCTCACTAACTTGGGCATTGTAGGTGGTTCTACACTCACCACCAACATGCCATTTTGATCTTTAGTTCGCTTGCATGACTCTAACATCATGAACTCAACGTATGTGGTCACTGTATCTGTAGTGTCCCAGAATTTTCAAAGCTATTTAAATAGATTATTTTGATAATGATGTTATTTTAATATCCATTGTAGCTAAGGATTTTAATTCTTGGGAAATTTATGAGAGTGGTAATTAGAGAATGGTAATTGGTGAAATAATAGGATAGTAAATGGTAGGTATAAGGATGGTAGAATAAGAAGGTAGAATAGTATAGGGTAGGTAGAATAGTATAGGGTAGGTAGAATAGTATAGGGTAGGTAGAATAGTATAGGGTTGGTGAAATAGTAAAATGAGGGTATAATTGTAAATTGAAGGTAGAATAGTGTTTGATTTTCTCCTATAAATAGAGCTCTTCTCCTTCACAATTTTCACCACTCATCTCCTCTCCCATCTCTTGCATATATTCTTCCTTCTTCCGCTTTTTACTCGGTCTTTCTTCTTTCTAAGAGTGTTTACTCAGAACAGAGAGAGAAAGGGCGAGACCAAGCGCTACAAGAAAGAAAGAACACAAGAGATAGCGGACTTTAGAAATTAGTTTCAAAAGATATACTAGTGGTGTTAGTCATATTGGAGCAACTAGATTCCTTCATACCACTTTTAGCTTCAGTCTAGAGGTAAGTAAATTCACTACCCCTTCTAAAATTACTTCATGTCATGCTATTTATTCATTCTTTAGTAAATTGTAAATGATTATTTTATTTATGTATTATGAAGTTATGTTGCATGCATGAAGGATTTCTAAAAGAATTATCTAGAAAGTTTCTATTTATTTAAACGCTTTCTAAGTACAACAAGTTTATATTTGAAAAGGTTTCCATTTTGAGAAAAGAAAGTTGAGAAATGATGATGATTATAAGAAAGAAAAAATGATGATAAACCCTCCTACATGTTGCCCTAAGATGCATCAAAAGAAGTACAAAGAAAAGTACAAGAGATGAGATAAATGTTTATGAAATGAGGGCACATGTATGGAGGAGAGTATTTTTGGCCCCAAGATAAGTAAAGATGAGAGTTCGGTACCGATACTCGGATGGAGGCGAAACCACTGAAGGAGGCTATGCCAGAAGGTGGTATTCCATCAACTAGACCGTTGAGTGCACCAAGAAAGAGTTAATTGACGGTCGGGCATGGCTGTGGCCACAGTTCAGTGCCATGGTCACAAGGACCCGCAACCCTCGTGCACAGGGGTAATAGTGTACATGGGCCTTATTATGAGAAAATGATACTATATTTTCAACGATGATATGCTATGATGATTTACAGAGATGATTTACAATGATGATTTATAATGATGCATTATGATGATGATTTATAAAGATGATTTACAACGATGATCTATTACTAGAGGTAATAGTATGTATATGTTACGGGAGATGCAACCGTACATACATATATTATTATGGCTGGATGTATATTTATTTGTGAAAACGATTTTCAAAACTGAGAACAAGGAGTAAAACTATTTATGGTTGTAGATTTTACTTGCTGGGCCCCCTTTGGGCTCATTCAGTTTTATTTCTTGTTTTCAGGTAGAAAGGATGCTGGAATAGGAGGCCGGAATGGGGATGGGAATAATTATTAATTTTCAAAGTCTTTTCATATCAGTGATTATAATAATATGATATTCCGCAACTAAAGTTTAATGTTTTCTAATTTCGCTTGTAATAAAATCTCTTGAATAATGTTTTATACATTTTTTGTATCCTTTAAAATCAAGTACTCTGATAGACCTTATAGATCTTTGCAAGAACTTTTGTTGTAAAAGAAGAAAAGTGGCAAACTCAGCCTTAACGGGCTGGGGATGTTACAATTTTGGTATCAGAGCAAAGGTTATAAGGTTCTGGCAGACTTTTCAAAAAAAAAAAAACAAAAAAAATTTGGGGGGTTAATAAGAAGCCACATTCCGGCCACGTAGAGTGCATATTTTTGTGTGGTCTATAATAAATGATGCATGGGCATTTTCTAAGGGATAATTTTTTTTTTTTTTGGTTATTAAAAAAAAAAAAAAAAATCATCTTAGTGTGATTTATTTGGAGGATTTTATTATTGTGATTAAGTTAATGACGAAGATGAATTTTTATTTTATAGATAGGTTGTGATCTATAGTATCTGCCTAATTGGATTTGCGGCAGTTTTCTAGAGTATCGATTGATAAGGGTATATTTTAAGGTGTCTCGAGGATTTAGAAAATATTATTGATCATAATTTAAAATTGTATGATGATTTTATAGATTTAGGTTGCGTGATGATTTGTGTAATTAACTTGGTGACAAAATGGTTTTATGGATTTAGGTTGTGAGACAAATTGTGTAAGTGACTTGGTAATGAATAGTCTTATGGATGTCGGTGGTGAAATGATTCTTGAACTGAATTAATGATATAATAGTTTATATGAGTTTTTGGTAATGGCTAAGGTTTGGTTGATGACAATAATGATACTATGATTGATGTTGTAATATATGGATTGATGAATAAGGATTACGTAGTGGCATGAAGTGAATGCCTAAGTATTGCAGGGATGAATGCAAATGAGGTATACCCTAGAATCTATAAGATATTTTGATATATAAAGTTGTGGTTTAAGGATTTTGATATTTTCAAATGATTGTGATGACTTTAAGGTACAATTCATGAAATCTTTGAGGTGATCCTTAGAATTTGAGGTGTTAGGTTTTCTGTAATTGAGGTAAATTATATTGAAGTGATGCTTAAAGTTTTGAGGATGAATTGATGCTCCTAGGTTGTGGATAATATTTAAATTTTGAGGCATTAGTGGATATGAAATTATGAGAAATTTTAGTTACATGCCAAAGCTTTTGATATAATTTTCTTTTACTAAGTAAAGATAATGGATTATTATTCTTGAGGTAAATTGAAGCATAAAGGTAAGAGTTGAAAGACAATATAATACAGTGATATAATATAGTGACATGATCTAAATTTCTCTTATAAGATATATGTTCAATGATATTAAAATATTTTAGAGGTTGATAACATGTGATGGTGCATACTTAGATGTTTTATTGAGTGATTAACTTGTTAAACAGATTGTTTGTTTAAAGGAAGTTATTATAATGACAGGATGATTATATAATGAATATTGAATGAGTACTGAATGATTACGAAAAGAAATGTTTGGAGAACAAGCTCCTTATAATATTACATACCAGTGTCCATCAAAAAAAAAAAAAGGGAATTTGTTGCATAAAGAGACACGTGGTAATGATGAGTAGATTGTTCCTTAGAGCTACTCCAGGAAAATTATTTCTGCATAGAGAAAACCTAGTATGAGCAGAATCATATATATTTATAATTGAATTATCTAAGGGAATATTTATTTCTAATGAGGTACCTGACTAGAGCGTGTGCGGAGAGACTTGCAATACCCCTGAACATCGACCCGGAGTTTTTCGTGCTGTCGCTAGAGACGTTCGGTATTCTTCTCCATTTCTAGCATCTTTGGTCCCAAGTATTCTGCGTAAGATAACATCATCTTTTTCAGCTGAGTATTCTCCTGCTTCAAATCCACGTGTTTTCGTTTGTAGTATTTGAGCATTCGCTGTAAGACCCCGATTTGGTTTCTTGAGACTTTCAGCTCAACATTTCTGGCACTCAAATGTTGTGCCATGTCAGAAACTGAAGCAGCACCTTGGATACTGAATGCCAATGAATTATTAATAGCATCAGTATCCGACCTATCCGCTAAGAATGTTTGATCCCGTGGAATTACAAAACCTTTGGCCACTGCTACAGCAGTAGAATCATGGAGCATGACAGAATCATGAATAGTGATAGGACGATTGTCAAAGACAAAAGTTGGCTGCCATACGTTAGGATATGCAGCAGGTTCATTAGGGTGTGTAACAGGTACGACGGGATGAATAGCAGACACTTCAGGGGGAACAACAGGCACATCCGGTTGCACGTCAGGCATAACAATGGGTTGTGCTGCAGGAGCAACATTCAAATCGAGGTTGTTAACGGATGATGATGATGCTCCCATATTTAGGAGAGTAAGGAAAAATAGTTGAGAATACGAAGAATTTGGGAGAGATGAAGTATTGAGAAGAGACTGAGCGTCAGAAACTGAAGAGAATTTTTTGAAGTTTCTGGAAGTAGCAGACGAGTGGCTTTAAAGAAATTTTTCACTTCAAGTGAAATAAACAGTAAACAACAAAGCGTTAGGCGACCTCGGGCCGCGAAGGATTTTTGTCAAAAGATCCCGTTGCAGTAGGATCTGGTCTCCTGTCATAAATTCGACTGAGCTCATTTTTCAAACCCACTGTTCAATCAACGACTTTGGATTCCATGCGTGGGCAATTGTCATGCCAACGCGCACCACGCGCTCGTTCATTACCAGAAATCTTTCCTATAAATTCCCACCTCTTTCTCCATTGCAACACATGCCTTCTGATCATACCCCTTCGCCTGAAATCTTCTGTTAATAGCCTTCCATACAATGAAAGCTCGACTTTTCTTCCAGTTGAGCATATCCTCAAGAGAGAAAAAAAATGCAGCATTACGACTTGATTCACAAACCCAACACCTTATACTCTCAAAAACCATCGAAGCAAGATTATCGTTGATCATGTCCTGAGGAAGCAAGATTATCCTTGATCATGCTTCTCAGGCTAAATATCTCCCTTTTCTTCTCAGTCTCCATACATGACAGAGGAGAGGGAGCATCCGATATGGGTATTTTGAAAGTCTCGAAAATGAGTCACATGCACATCATGTCCTGAAATGCTTTTCAAATCTTCATTTCTAGAAAGCAACAGGACTATCTTTCTCTCTTTTCTCTTCTTGACCTTGCAAGACCCAAGGGAGAGAAATTATAACATGAGTGTTTTGGGACATCCAGCTTGGAAACTTACCCATATCCTACTTTGCTTGCTTATCAATTTCATCTCTAGAACGCAGCAAGCACAATATGTATTAGTCAAGAATGGATGAGAATCTTACATTTGATGTAATCGTGTATTTCATTTGAGTTGAAATCATAATTACGAGTTTCTATTGTTGAGTTATGATTTATCAAGTAAAGATGTAGTACTGAAAGATTTTCGCTGATATTGTAGCATCAACACAAAAGTTGGGATGAGAAAATAGAAACGGTTGTGTATTTAGAATGAATTGAATTATGATGTCACTTCTGAGGTATATTCATGTAATGATGTTTTTGGAAAATATAAACTGTAGAATGTTGGTGCTATTTACTTTTACAGGTTTATGATGGTGAGAAGTTAATAATTATTAGAGCATCATATTAAAATTTGGTATGCATGATTTGGAATACTGAGATACTAAAGAGAATATAGGCGGGGATGATTTTTACACCTTTTTGATAAGATTGATTAAATTAGATCGAGAGAATTATTGCAGGCTTGAAATGAGGACTATGATGATTGGAGGGATGAACTATTGATCACATGATTTATTAATTTGATGTTTAAACCTTGATTGTAGACTGTTGATGAATAACTCGATTGTTGTTATTGAGGTTGGAAAGAAACAATGGAAAAGATTTTGAGGTAAGATTTTAGTGTGAATTGATGAATGATTGCAGAAATTGAGACTTTAGACTGTGAATAAGATTTTCTCATAGAAGAAGGAGATGGAATTTCAATATGATAAAAGAGAGTAAGCTTTGATGAAGGATTGAAAGGAATATTATCTGAATCCCTCAACTTGAAGATTGGACGATAATATTATAGGTTTTAATTTCGAGGACGAAATTCTAATAAGGAGGGAAGATTGTAGTGCCCCAGAATTTTCAAAGCTATTTAAATAGATTATTTTTGATAATGATGTTATTTTAATATCCATTGTAGCTAAGGATTTTAATTCTTGGGAAATTTATGAGAGTGGTAATTAGAGAATGGTAATTGGTGAAATAGTATAGGGTTGGTGAAATAGTAAAATGAGGGTATAATTGTAAATTGAAGATAGAATGAGGGTATAATTGTAAATTGAAGATAGAATGAGGGTATAATTGTAAATTGAAGATAGAATGAGGGTATAATTGTAAATTGAAGGTAGAATAGTATAGGGTTGGTGAAATAGTATAGGGTTGGTGAAATAGTGTAGGGTTGGTGAAATAGTAAAATGAGGGTATAATTGTAAATTGAAGGTAGAATAGTGTTTGATTTTCTCCTATAAATAGAGCTCTTCTCCTTCACAATTTTCACAACTCATCTCCTCTCCCATCTCTTGCATATATTCTTCCTTCTTCCGCTTTTTTACTCGGTCTTTCTTCTTTCTAAGAGTATTTACTCAGAACAGAGAGAGAAAGGGCGAGACCAAGCGCTACAAGAAAGAAAGAACACAAGAGATAGCGGACTTTAGAAATTAGTTTCAAAAGATATACTAGTGGTGTTAGTCATATTGGAGCAACTGGCTTCCTTCATACCACTTTTAGCTTCAGTCTAGAGGTAAGTAAATTCACTACCCCTTCTAAAATTACTTCATGTCATGCTATTTATATATTCTTGTATCAAATTGTAAATGATTATTTTATTTACGTATTATTAAGTTATGTTGCATGCATGAAGGATTTCTAAAAGAATTATCTAGAAAGTTTCTATTTGTTTAAATGCTTTCTAAGCACAACAAGTTTATATTTGGAAAAGTTTTCCATTTTAAGAAAAGAAAGTTGAGAAATGATGATGATTATAAGAAAGAAAAATGATGATAAACCCTCCTACATGTTGCCCCAAGATGCATCAAAAGAAGTACAAAGAAAAGTACAAGAGATGAGATAAATGTTTATGAAATGAGGGCACATGTATGGAGGAGAGTATTTTTGGTCCCAAGATAAGATAAGATGAGAGTTCGGTACCGATACTCGGATGGAGGCGAAACCACTGAAGGAGGCTATGCCAGAAGGTGGTATTCCATCAACAGACCGTTGAGTGCACCAAGAAAAAAGAGTTAATTGACGGTCGGGCATGGCTGAGGCCTCAGTTCAGTGCCATGGTCACAGGACCCGCAACCCTCGTGCACAGGGGTAATAGTGTACATGGGCCCTATTATGAGAAAATGATACTATATTTTCAACGATGATATGCTATGATGATTTACAAAGATTATTTATAATGATGCATTATGATGATGATTTATAAAGACGATTTACAACGATGATCTATTACTAGATGTAATAGTATGTATATGTTACGGGAGATGCAACCGTACATACAGATATTATTATGGCTAGAATTATATTTATTTGCGAAAATGATTTTCAAACCTGAGAACAAGGAGTAAAACTATTTATGGTTGTGGATTTTACTTGCTGGGCCCCCTTTGGGCTCATTCAGTTTTATTTCTTGTTTTCAGGTAGAAAGGATGCTGGAATAGGAGGCCGGACTGGGGTGGGAATAATTATTAATTTTCAAAGTCTTTTCATATAAGTTATTGTAATGATATGATATTCCGCAACTAAAGTTTAATGTTTTCTAATTTCGCTTGTAATAAAATCTCTTGAATAATGTTTTATACATTTTTCGTATCCTCTAAAATCAAGTACTCTGATAGACCTTATATATCTTTGCAAAAACTTTTGTTGTAAAAGAAGAAAAGTGGCAAACTCAGCCTTAACGGGCTGGGGATGTTACACTAGTTTAATTAATGAATTTTTAAAGACCTCCTACATCCGATTAGCAATATTTTTATCTATATCATTTAAATATCTTTTTATTAAAAACTGTGAAAGAATATTCTCATAATTATCCATTGAAAAGTGTGAAAAGTTTTGAGAAAAAAGAGAAAATAGGTGAGAGAAACAATAAAAAATAAAATTGTTCCCTTGAAAAGTGTTGCTACATGTAGTTTTTTTTTTTTTTTGGCTAATCCAATCAAATATTCATTTTGCATTTTTTTTTTTTTTGCTAATCCAATGTGTGGGGTTTTTTACAAATATGATTAGCCATTTTAGATAAAAATACAATCTGGCTTCTCCATTGAGAATGCTCTAAAGAGTAAAAAAAATAATATTTAATTGATATAGATAAAAATATAGCTAATCGGATGTATGTGCCTTTAAAAATTAATTAGTTAAACTAGATAAAGTGAGTTTTGAAAAGCCATTTTGCATAAAAATTTGGCTCCTCCATTGTAAATGCTCTTACAAAATGACGTGGCACAACATGATTGAATTTTTCAAAATTTGAATTCATCTTCTTCTCAATCATATTGTGCCACTTCACTTTATAAGAATTTTTTATATAAAATATTTTGTAAGCTTAGCATTTATCTCTTATGAATGAATCCAAACATATTATAAAATAAAGTACGTGTAGCATTTCTCTCGCTAAAACAAGTGCTTATGCCTTAATTGTCTCTAAGCACGGTTACACATTTTCAACCCTTTTTTTAACAAAATAACTCACCCTTGAGAAAACTAACAATCCTTATCTTAGGTAGATGAATGTTAAGCTTACAAAATATTTTACAAAAAAATTCTTACAAGGTGACGTGATACAACATAATTGATTTTTTTTTTTAATTTAAATTAATATTTTTCTTAATCATGTTGTGCCACTTCATTCTATAAATTTTCTTTTTTTAACGTAAGCGTAACATTTATGACATAAATGAATCCGGACATATAATGGTCATTTATGACATAAATGAATCTGGACATGCGATGGTACTTGTGAAATATGAAGTTATGAAGGGTCTATTTAAAATTTCGAACAATTTTGTCGTACTAATAAATAAAAGTTGCGGAATTAAAGACTCAATTCACTCTCTCATTCAAAACCCAACGAACTGGGAGCGAGAACGATGGGACTGGGCAGCGGCAGCGCCGAAACGTCGTCGTTGATGAGCGAGTTCCTCTTGCAAACCGGAGGAACCGCCGTGGTGGACGGAGGGCTAGCGACGGAGCTGGAGCGCCACGGCGCGGACCTCAACGATCCGCTCTGGAGCGCCAAGTGCCTCCTCACTTCCCCTCACCTTATTCGCGAGGTCCTCTCTCTGCGTGTGTGTGGGTTTGCGTGTGTGAAAATGTATGTAGAGTTTTATCTGCAAGACTTTGTGATTGTGCATTCATTGAGTTTGATGTCAATTGTGTTGATTAGTTAGGTTGCTTTGTAGTTTTGGTTTCTGTTTGTTTAATTTTGTCATTCATATTTCTTTTTAGGGTGGTTTGGCTGCTGAGAAAGTGGGAGAAATTAATGCAATTGGAAGTGTTGGACTTGAGATATTCGTTAGTTGGAGTTCCAAAAGAGAGAAATTGGAAAAATTGAGAAAAAAAAAGGGACCTTCATTAATTTGAGACAAATAGAAAAGGATATGGTTTGTGTGAAGTTTAAGAAATCATTGAGATTTTTACTTTTCACGTTTCTTGAATACTGGCATGTGTTCATTTTGGTGGTTTTTAGTGTTAACGAGTCTCTGATTAGTGTGGTAAAGTTGCTCAGATCTTGGTTTTTGCTGTGATTAACAAATGAAGGTGTGCAATAATTGTATGAATTTGGGAGACCATGTGGACACGGTTTCTGACTCTTTGAGATTACTTGTTTGAAAATCACTTCAGTCCGACCAGTATAAGATTTTCGGTGAAAAGAAGACACGTGTTCACTAATTATGATGGTTGGCCAGGGCCTCTTTCCTCCTCCCTTATGAAATCTTGAAAGCATCTGTCGCATGGCCCTGTCCCCGCTCATTGGGACATGGTGGACTGTAGTTTTATGAATTGAGACCACCAAACCAAATGCGTAGGGCTTCTGACACTTACTGTTTGGAATTTCAAGGGAAAATTGAGCTTTTGTCTATAGAAAAAGTCTTAAAGAGCTTAGATTTCCTCAAAACGTAGTTTTCGACTTTTTTAGAGTAAAAAGGTGAAAAAAGTTTTTTTGTTTTTTTAATAACATTTTTTTACCAAACAGACCCAGTTTTGATTGACATAGTTTTTTATGTACTAAAAGTATTTTTTAAACTCCTTAACACAATACCAAATATGCCCTAAGCTTTTGTGCATTGAATCATCTTTTCAGGTTTGTTTTCTATAGATAAAGCATTGAATAGATGATCGAACCACTATGTGGGAATAGTTTCTTATACGACACATTTTTTCTTAGGCATAAATTTTATGTTTTTTTGACTGTTAAGGGAGCTCTTGACCATTACGTTGTTGTAAAATCTGTTTAAAGAAAAATGCTTCACTTTTCTCTTTATGTTTGGTTTGTGACTTCTATGAATTCCATATAAATATCAAATAATATTTAGGGACATGGAGCTACCATCTGATAACTACCTACGTTTAAGTTAATTTATGAGTTTTCCAGTTTTGGTAAAATTTTTAGGAGAGTGTAAAAATGGCTGAAAGTTAAAACTCAAACAAATGCATTATTCATCTTGTCCCTTTTCTTATTTATTTCACCTGATCAACTAATCTGACCCATCTACCTATTGTTATATGGTAAACGAGTGTTTTAATAAACTCTTTTTGGATGAATATGAAGACAGTGTTGATTGTTTTAATAAACTTAATAGTAGTAGAATGCTTAAAAATTTATCAATAGTAGAGTATTTACTGAATAACATTTTTACGGGTAAAGGGTTAATGTGGAAAAGTTATTTCAAATGAAAAATATTTTACTTTTGCATTAAAGATTTTGGTTGGTATATAATTTTACTTATCAAAAAAAAAGAAATCACAATTAAAAAAATAGGTATGAACTCAGCATTTGGTGACCTTGACCTTAGGAAATATATCTTGAGTGAAAATTGATATGTTTAACTGAAACAATTGGATTATAATTTCTCCTTTCCTGTATTCGCAGAATTTATTGAGTTGCTTGATGGTGCAGGTACACCTTAATTACCTTGAAGCTGGTGCAGATATTATAATCTCAGCATCTTATCAGGCAAGTTCCCTTAACTAATGATGATCTCTTAGTTCTCTATACGCAAAATAGAATTCAAGTTTATTTGTATGTGCACAGGCCACAATTCAGGGCTTCCAGGCTAAAGGATTTTCTAGAGAAGAAGGTGAAACCTTGCTTAGAAGAAGTGTTGAAATCGCCTGTGAGGCACGAGATAATTATTATGAAAGATGTGTTGAATGTTCATCAAATGACACTGGAGATGGTAGAATTCTCAAACATCGTCCCATATTAGTTGCAGCATCTGTGGGGAGCTATGGGGCTTACTTGGCTGATGGGTCTGAGTACAGGTGAGTCAACAAGTGCTCCTTAAAGTAATTGCATGAGCTGCAATTATCATATGCTTTGATATGACCTAGATCTAGCAGTTCATGAGTAAACTGTCACAATCCCCAATGTGTAATATTGGCATAACATTACATACTTTTGGTTATTCCTGCCTTACATGCATGTGTATCATATATTTGAGCCATAAATATGGAATCTCAGCAAGCTAGAAAAGATGAAGTGTTTTTTTCCTCCTTTGTTGGGGTGAGGGGACAAGGGTTTAAAGAACAAAGTTTTGGCAGACTGCTGTTCTTTCTTCAAATTGAGAATTGATGCCCATATTGACAATTCAGTGAACCTCTGTCTTTTTTCTTGTTGTGTACCTTAACAGTGGCAATTATGGTGATGCAATTACATTAGAAACGTTGAAAGATTTTCATCGGAGAAGGGTTCAAGTCCTAGCAGAGTCAGGTGCTGACCTAATTGCATTTGAAACAGTTCCTAATAAACTAGAAGCTCAGGTATCGGTCAAAGCTTATTGATTTTTAGTAATGTTTTCATAAAGATATTGAATAAAGGCCAATGATTTTTTCTTGTTGGCTTCATACTAGTCATGGCCGACAGATCTTTCTAATTTTTCAGTAAGGTGCCCAATATTTGGTTTGGGTCATAAATAAAATTTCTTAAGAGTCATTGCAAAAGAGTGTGTGTGGGTGTGTGTTGTTCTTTATTGAGAATAAGGATTTTGGCGTAATTATGGTGTTTTACTTCTTGATTTTGTGTTGAAAGCTTAATGTTTATGCAGGCTTTTGCGGATATTTTGGAGGAGGAAGACATAAAGATTCCTGCATGGTTTTCTTTCAATTCTAAAGATGGTGTAAATGTGGTTAGTGGTGATTCCATTCTTGAATGTGCATCCATTGCCGAATCATGCAAGAAAGTTGTTGCAGTGGGAATCAACTGTACCCCACCTAGATTCATTCGTGGACTGATATTATCTATTAAAAAGGTATCATCTTTAGGATGCTGTCCATTTTCCGGTTTTCTTTTTCTCTTTGAATTTTATTCCTAATGTTGTTGAGCATAAGTCTGAGTTTTCTGTTGTTAAGAGCCATTTCACATCTTGACCTTTCTAGTCTTTCTTTTATTAACAGAATCTTGCATAAAATGCTGTAGAACAAGCTAAAGATTGTTCACTCTACTATCTTCTAACGTTAGATAATTTGGCTGCGTCCTTGTTGACGTAAGATATTGTCAGCTTCTTCTAAGCTATTTTAATTTTTTCAGGAGATAACATTAATCCTAGGTTTATTGACTATTTCTAGAGATGGAGGTTAATGTATGCATTGGAGTTGGCAAATACTTGAATAAATTTTAGATGGTTTAATTCAGACCCGTGAACAATCACGTTATGGGATCATTGATCCAAATTGTGCTACAGTTGAGTTCCAATTTGCTAATTTTTGCAATCTGAAAATTTTCATTTTTTTCTTCTATTGTTATAGACTTTTTCTGGACAAAGTAGGATAAATTATTTAGATTAGAAGACTATATTATCATAATTTAATTTCTCATTAAACAATCTACAAAAATTGTATCTAAATCTACCCCCATCATTCCAAATTCCTGGGTAGGTGGTGTACCACGTTTCCACCCCTGTTCTGCATACCAGTTATCTACATTCTAGGTAACTTGCTGTGGATCTATACTTTCTGGTCCGTTCATTTTGTTTCAGTGGAATAACTTATTGCGTTGTGAAAAATCATAGGACCTATGTGCCTACTTTATTTACTTTCCAATATATGAATGTTTTACCTCTGAATTGTTACATTCCTATGCTGCACTTTGCCTAATGGAATTCCTAACCTGATTATTTTGAGCAATTCCTTCAGGTGTCAACTAAACCTATAGTCATATATCCAAACAGTGGCGAATGTTATGATGCTGAGCAAAAGGAGTGGGTGGTAAGTCCATTTTCTTTTGTTGTGGATGCCACGTTAGCAATTACAATTTGTCTTGTTTTGTACGAAATTTGAGGATGGAATCCTTTATCAAAGAGATATATTCTACCTTGAGCAGAGGGTTAGAGTTCTGTTTACTGTTTTAACTTTTTTTCAGTAACCTGGACTATGTGCCTATGGTTGATGCAACTATGCATTTTTTTAGGGACATAAATTTGTTACAAATTCCTACAACCCAACCTTTAAAAAGTGATATGTGTCTGTCCCATGGCAGAAAACTTTCAATAGTGTGCAGGTTGTGTGTGCAAAAGCAATGCTTTGGAAAGTGTTTTTTTCAAACGTCAATTTTAAATATGTTCTCCATTTGTTTTTATTCTTTACTTATTAAAAACCGATGTTCTCAAATTATTTATTTCTGTATTGTAATGAAGGAGTGCCCAAATTCTCTAGATAGAAGCATCTTTTTGGCTTTAATCAACAAAGACATCAATTATAGTCTGATTGATCACATCATGATCTAATTCCTCTCTCTCTCTCTCCCCCACCTTTATCCTTCTCATTTAGCTACATCAATGATTGATCACATCATGATCTGCTTCCTGTTTTTCTTGATGATTTTCAGACCAAATGCAATGAAAATTTGGAAATACACTCTGGATCTTATTCTTGTGTAATCCCGCTTTGATTTTGTTGCAGCAAAATACTGGGGTTTCAGATGAGGATTTTGTCTCATATGTAGACAGATGGTGTGAGGTAGGGGCTTCCCTTGTTGGAGGCTGTTGCCGAACAACTCCAAAGACAATTAAAGCCATATACAGGACTCTTTCCAATAGATCTGCTGTTGCTCTACTACCCATAGTAACTGCTGTGACTAGCAGAGAGGAAAACCATCTCTTTAATGCTGATGGTGAAAAGGCTTGCTCTGTCTGAAGAAAATTCTTCTGGTTGTCATGTGGGAGGAGGGCCTCTTACAAGCTGTTTATGGGATGGGATAAGGCAGTTTCCTCATGAAGTTGCATATGTGAATCTTAGAGCCAAGGGAGTAGCATATGGGAATTCCACTTGTCTTGAATTTTCACCTGTTTATTATAAATGTATGTTCCAATTTTATTTAGAGCATTTCTTTGCTTGGCTATTAATTACTCAATGAATTGTCTAAGCCTCCTCCCTCTAACTTTTCTTACAACTTTGATGTTGCAATTAGGTCAAATTTCTCAGTGGCAGCTGCAGTTATAAGTAATGATGAGGTGAAACCATAGAAGCTTCTTCTCTTAGACTTGATTCTACATAAGTACATATGTTAATTTTGAGAGCTAGTTTATATACTCATTCAAACTATCACCTAATTGATAATGTCTTTTTTAAACTACTAAAAATTGTTGATACACATCTCAAGGACAAGAATATCCTTCATGAAAAAATTTTAAAATAAAATAATAATAATAATAAAAAAAAACGAAAATACGCATTGCTGGTCCGCTAGAATAGGAGTTAGGAGCGAGTGAACCACCGCAGCCATAACTGATTTAGACCATATCTTCCAATTTGGATTTATAGTTGAAGGATTTCTTGTTGAAACTCCTGTCCGAGTATAATTGTTCTTAACAGTGCTGATTCTACTGAAGAATGAAGGTGATAACCAATTATTTGCTCAATGAAAATTAGTTCTCATTCATCGAGTAGCTACCATACCTAGAGTTGAGAATTAGCACTCGCTGGGCTGCTTCACAGGACAATTTTAGGCCTTGCTTTCAAAATTTTCAAAGCCAAAACAATAGCAAACAACTATTAAGAAATTATCATCTCTTTAAGGTCCAAGATTCAACACCTCATGGGTAGGTGCAAACAATCCCTTGAGCCCACACCCCCTGGTGAAAAGCTAGCGATTTAACCAGTTTCGTGTAGGAAAACTTTTAAGGATGCGGTGCAAGAGATCGGAGTTTACTCTGCAGGGGTGAGTCCGAAGGGCCCTGCCTTGAAGAGGTTCCTCGATATAAAAAAAAAAAAAATATTAATAATAAAAAATAAAGAAATTATGTTTAAAAAGTTTCATATATTGATCAAGTTAACTCTTCTATGGTCACATTGGCTATTTCGAATCCAAGCCAAATTTCTGTTTGGCAAATAGACCTACCATCAAAGATATTGAAGATATCCTTGGCTCTGTTCCTAACTGGGAAGCATGCAAAGTTCATAGATCAGCTAATTCTAAAGCTCATGTTCCTTGTAATTCTGTAATTTTTTCAGTTTTTAATTCTTCTTGTTCTTCCCTCTCCCTCTAAACCTTTGTACCTGTACCTGTGTATTGCTCAGAATATGTATATTTGAGTACAAACCCAATCTTATCAATTCAATAAGGATCCGATGAAAATGAGCTTTTACATATTTTACATAATGAAACTCATGGCTACAAGCATCATGGGATCAAGTATCAAAACCAGAATAGACACCACTCTCCCTTAACAACCTCTTTTCTTCTTCAACATAATTCTTTCCCCTGCTAGCCTGACCAAGCTCTCTTTTCCTCTTCTCTTTCTGAGAGAAAGAAAAGTTCTTCTCTTTCCGACTTTCCACACTTGCCAGCTGCTCCCCATCGATTATTGCAGCCCTTGTTTTCTGCCGTTCTGCATAAGATTCTTCAGTCTCTTTGGTTTCACGACTTTCCTTGCCAGTAGACCATGACCAGTCTTCCTTCTTGTCTTCCCATTCTCTTCTTGGTGGGGGCACACGCAAGACTGATGGTCCACCTTTATAACCATGTCGTTTCAATTCTTCAAAGTCCACAACTCCAGCCTTTTGCTTTCCAAATTTAACTGTACACACGCGGAGATAAGAACTATAAGAACTTCATTTTGAAGATAGAGTAAAGGGATTTTGTGTCAATGGAAAACAACAATCTACTCTTATATGGGTCGCACGCCAGAGTCTTTTTGATCCAACACCAATGTGGTTAAATACAAGCATGATGTATAAATGACTTGTGAAGGTTTAATCATCAAGAGATTTATATGGACATTATAATTTTCAACAAGTACAAGCATGATGTATAAATGACTTGTGAAGGTTTAATCATCAAGAGATTTATATGGACATTATAATTTTCAACAAGCTGTAAGGCTTTGGTGTTTTTGATTTAAAAATAAGCAAATATAGCTAGATTCTAAAAGGGGACCTTTTCAGAAGATAAAAGGCATTTTTAAAAAAAAATGTTAATGTGACCTTTGCCAACAGGTAATTACAAAACTATACGAAATATAATTGGACAAAAAATAAAATTTTTTTTTTTTTTTTTCCTTTAAGGTTTTCTTATGCCAACCATTATTATTATTGGTAGACAACAAACTTCATTTTTTTAGGAGATTCTTCTCCTTTTAGTTTATCAATTTATTCAAACACAGCTATATGATCCAGCTCTTCTGTGATGTAATTTCTTGTAAAGATATTATTTTATTCCAGTATTTGATAAGAAACCAATTTAATAGTTTCTTAAGAATGTAAGAAGTAAATAAATCCCTACACACTCAACCTTTTAGTTTATCAATTTATTCAAACACAGCTATATGATCCAGCTCTTCTGTGATGTAATTTCTTGTGAAGATATTATTTTATTCCAGTATTTGATAAGAAACCAATTTAATAGCTTATTAAGAATGTAAAAAGTACATAAATCCCTACACACTCAACATTTAGGTTGAGCAAGCCAACCACAAACCCCAATCCACAGTCATTCACTCGAGGAAAGAAGAAAAATCAAAACATGAAGCAACAACTTTGTTAGAGCATTTGCATAATATGTAAAATTTCGATATAACCCCCTAAACAACCTGACACCCCATTATGTATCCTTACGCTAAAAAGCAAAAGGAAAAATGAGCCACAGTACCAACACAAATTTGGGTTGGTACTGTAGCTTCCCTACCCATTTGTTTATTCAACGGAACTCTCTCTCTCTCTCTCTCTCCCAAGCTCCTTTCCTCCTCAAATCTTTGGCCACCATACTCAAAAAAATTGGCGAAATTTTTCATCCCCCACTATCAATGATTCCCCAGACAACCTCTCCTCTCTCTCTCTCTCTCTTTTCCTTCCCTTGCCATCTCTCGTCGTCCCAATTCCCTTCCAGAAATCCAGGCAGCCATTGGGCACATGGGAATGATCCAATTTATGGTTTGAAGAAATCAAATTCCCCAGGCTGCTACGATTCATGCGTGGAATAGTCTTGGCAAATGAGATTTCATCATGGAACTCCACGAAACATGGAGAGGTTCTTGAGGACCCTAGAGGTGAGCAGCAAAGTGGAACAATCTTTGTGGAGAATGGAGCCTTTGGAAAAGGTGCCAATGTTGAGCGAGACGATACCATGGGAGGGAGGGGTTAGCGTGGGGTTGTGGGGGCAAAGCTATAAAAATACTTATTTTTGAGAAGGAAACAATTAATTTTTGGGAGTCCACCTTATAAAAAGTATTGATTCTAAGAAGATTTCTAAAATTTTGGTGAGGTTGAAGCCCCCCTAGCTAATACCTGGGTCCGCCCATGTAGGTGAGGTCGAGGAGGTTGGAGTGGGTGTGGCTGGAGTGGTTGGTGAGGGAGGCGGTGAAGTGGGCGATCGCCTGCATGTGCTTGGTGGACACCAGGGTGAGGGTTTCGAGTGCCAAGAGCTGGGTGGCCTTGAAGCCCACCGATCAGCAGATTTGTGAGAATACGGTTCTGGCTATGGCGAACCAGAACTCTGTTGGGATTGTTGTTGTCAGGGCTTGTGCTTTTCATTTCATCATAGTTTTGTAGGAAGAAGAAGTCTTGACTAAAGAAATAATATTTAAATAGTAAAGAGAAAAATAAATAATCAGACATGGAGTGCATTTGAAAAGCCTTTAGTTAGAACTTTACATAGTTGGATGCGAATGCTCTTAGAGAGATAATAAGCTCTATATTCAGTTCTACTTAAACATCGAGAAGAACTATCAAGGATACCTTTGGAGGTTTTTTCTTTGGAAGGTTGGATAGCTTTAGATTGATCCTTTGCCTTTCTCTTGCTAACCCCATCTTCAGTTTCGGAGTTTGAATGTGAAGAAGATGATTCATCAGATGAGGAATCTTCCTCCTCATCACTCCATGGCATAGCTCTCTTCATAGTATAAAATGACTCTGAAGCACATTAAGAAGACAATTAAAACAACAATTAACAGCTCCTAAATCCTAATGAAGATGACATGAAGAAGAAAACACTTGAGTCATGTTCTGCCTTATCATGAAACCATTATCATACAACAACCAATTAAGACAACCAGAACCACATGTCGTAAACCCACAACAAAAAATTTCACATAAACTTGTCGCCAAATTCAATAAGGATTCAAGTTGCGCAACAATTTCCATTTCACATGAAATTAAGAAAAAATAATAATAAAGGAACTTAAGAGTAAACTCATAGTTGTGAATTCTAACAATAGTTATAGTAAATGTAAAAATTAACACACACACACAAAAAAAAAAAAAAAAAAAAAAAAGAGTTACATAGCATTTAAATCAAGTCCATGACACACACATACAAACTCGCAATCAGATCAAACAGCAAGCATAAAAAAAAAAGAAAAAAAAAAAGAAGAAGCAAAACTTAAGCATGCAATCAATCAAATGTAATCTAAATAGAATTTGGAACAAGTGTAGAAAGTGTGTAATTAGTACTTGAAAATTGCTTAACTCTGTCCTTTAATAACTTCAACTTTTTTATTTTATTTTTTTCTGTGTAATCAAATTGACATGCTTTGCAGCCCAAAAGGTAAGCCGAGATTGTTTCAGCGGAATTCTAGACAGAGCAGCGAGAGACACAGGCGTAGGATGGAAAACATACCTTTACCAATCGAACGGGACGAGTTCAGTGAGCTCGTGCGTGCGTCGATTTGACGGAGGGTTGGGTTAGGGTTTAAAACCAGAGCGTTATCGGAGGTTAAAGACTTAAAAAAAGAGTCGTTTTTTTTTTTTTTTTGGATTTAATTTTTGATGAAACGACGCCGCTTCTGGTGTTTTAGGTTCTGGGTTCGGTGACAAAACAAAAGCGACGTCGTGCAAAGGCGTAAAAACGAGGTGAAGTCACTGAAGTGTAGTAGCTTCATTTTGGCCGCTCTGTGGCAGCCGACTTTCCGACTCCTTTTCAGACAAGTGAACGGTATTCTCTTTGTTCTTATTTTCACCAAATTATTCTTTGGGATTCTTTGTATTGTATGGTTGTAGCGTGGGTTTGAGTCTAGGGTTCTTCTTCAGACCAAAGTGATTGAATTTTTTTGCCGTGGTAATTGGAGAAACCTGATTGATGATATTCTGCTTTCGCTTAAACGGTTAGCTGAAAAACACGAACAAATGCTATCAGTTCCAGTACTAGTATTAGGAGAGAAAGAGAAAGATTTGCGACTGAGAGAGAGACCGAGAAGAAGAAGAAGAATCCTAGAGGGGTTTTGGCCATGGATTGTAAGAAGATAAAATCTATAGCTTTTCTTCCTATTTTCGTTATACCCATTGTTTATAAGCACGAAAATTTGACAGATTTCTAACGAATGGGTAAATAAATTTTGTAGGTATTTGACAGATTTCATGGTTTGAGCATGGACCGAGTATGGGTTTAAAATTTGTAGCTGTATCTTGTCGAGTTTTCTCCCTGTTTCAGATTGGGTGTTGGAAATTTTGCGTTAGTTTTGGAGGTTCTCGGTTTGGCTGTGAAATTCGAATCGTCAGTTTCTCTCTCTCTGTTATATAAGAAACTCTAATTTTGTTGATCCCTATTTCTCTTATATCTCCAGAATTCTCTCTCTGTTAATATCGCTTCCTCTAACGCTCTAACGCTCCCCTCTCTAGAATTCTGTCAGTTGTTTCTCTTCCTCTCTCAAGAAGTTTCTCTCTGTTGATCGAATTGTCGTCTGGTTTCGTCCGCGTTCCACGAAGAATTCTCGTGTGAGTACTTTTTTAATTTTTGTAATTTTTGTAATTTTTTCTTGTTTTACGGCCATCAACTTCAAGTTATTAACAGTTTAAAAGTTGAAGTTTAAGATTATGATGAATAATCTTCAAAACAGGGAAAAATGTCGTGATTTAGCCTCATCTGAAATCAAAAGTGAGTAGGAAATTGCAGAAAACGGGGCATTTGTTTGAATTTTTTTAATTATTCATAAATGAGATAATTTTGATTTTACAAGTCGATAAGATTATCTGGATTTTGTTTGATCCGTTTGATCCAGAAAATTTGAAAAGTGAAACCTTTTGTTTTTGTTTATCAATTGGCAGAAATTGTATGTAGTTTGTTTCTTGGGAGTTAAAAGTTGAACCTGTTCATTATAAATCCTCCTTATTCATCTTTAGTGTTTGAAAAGTGAATAAAGAGGCAGAAGATACGATCCCATGATTTTTGGGTCTAATTAGTCAATCTACATTAGTTAGGGATTAGGACTTCTTGTCTGCAATATTGCAATTTTTGTCCATTAGAAATTAAGAGTCATTATGTGTAATTATTAAAATCCTACTCCATTTGGGATATAAACTGTGGATAAGGATCCTCTCCACAATTTGACCTCGTGCATGCCCCTTACATGTAATCAAAAAGAAAAGTTTGACATCTCTGATTTGACAGAATACCCCTTGACTCAAATCCAAACAAAGTGATGAAACTCAATTGACGTCAAGGATTAAGGCAAGGTTTACGACAAAGTTCAATCAAAATTTTTTTTTTGATAAGTAAAGTTCAATCAAAATTTTGAGTAGTTGAAGTATTTATTTAAGATTTGATCATCCACCATAAATATATTTGCTTATTTGGTTAAATTTATATGTCAGGTAAGCTTGATTTTAAACCATTAATCGTTCTTTGGGGCAGAATTACTCTTTCTTTATTCTGCATTTCAATAAATTTTGTACCGTATGCTGGCTTACTTGCCTGGTCAAATTCTTGGCCATCAAAGGTTTGGAGACACTCCTCAGGCTATTGGACTCTTTTTTGAATAGCTCATTTATTGGATTTCTGTTCAGCATGCAATGATTTTATCTAGGAAGAGAATATCAGATATGAACTTTGTGCAATTAGTGTACTCTAAAAGAGATGCTCAAAAAATTAAAAGAAAAAGGAAGAAAAAGCTTTAAAACCTGCATCGTGAGACATTACACTTCTTATGCCCATTACCTTTCTTAGCCTGAGTTTGCAATTTGAAACGTGGATTTATTCTTTGTAGGGTTGCCAATGATGCTAAACCTTTATTCACTTCGAACGCAAGAAGTTGATAGTTATTATCTCCATGAATTATGCATGAAAGTTGGCTGTGTTTTTGTTTAAATTTCATATGTATGCTGCAGTTGGAGGTCTTTTTCATCTCATTAATGCTGTCCATGTTGCAGATATTGGCCTATTTTCAGTACTGGGATCATTATTAATGTTTGCTGTCTGGACAAGATGCTATCTATAAGAAAAGTTAGCTGTCAGATTACTGCAAATTCCTCTTCTGTTTTGTATCTTTTACTGGCTGCCGGCACCAGCAATGTGACTCAAGTATTCAGATGCCAGCCTCAGGCTTATTGGGGCGGTTCTGTCTGTCAATTTGTTAGCTCCTCTTTGACCTGCTTGGACACACAAAATGTTGTTTTGGGAGTACAGAATAAATTTAATCTTCAACCAAAGTCTTCATCTACCATGGCTGGAACGTTTTTGGCCCAGGCTCGAGACCCTGCTAAACTAAGTATGGAAATACAAAATGCAATCAATGAGGGTAGATTTAATGATTCATGGAAGTTATATGAACAACATATGCAGCTGGAAGGCTTTCCTAGGAAATCTGTTGTGAACAAGCTTCTAACAAGTTTTGCAGATAGCCTTGATGTTCAGTGGCTTGAGAAGGCCTATGGGTTAGTAGAACAGGTTTTTGAGGAAGGAAAGCAGACCTTATTAGAAAAGGAGCCACTGATGTATCTCTCTTTTTGTCTGTCCAAATCTGGACTACCAGTTCCTGCATCAACTCTTTTACGAAAATTGGTAGAAATGGAAGAATATCCCCCTGTTACTGCTTGGTCTGCAATTTTGGCCCACATGTCGCAAACAGCTCCTGGGGCTTACCTTGCTGCTGAGTTGATTCTTGAGATAGGTTACTTGTTTCAAGATGGCAGGGTGGATCCACGTAAAAAGAGTAATGCGCCTTTGATTGCTATGAAACCTAATACTACTGCTGTCAACATTGCTTTGGCTGGGTGTCTTTTATTTGGGACAACTAGGAAAGCAGAGCAGCTTCTTGACATGATGCCTCGAGTTGGTGTCAAAGCAGACACAAACTTGTTGATCATTATGGCACATATATATGAGAGAAATGGGCGAAGAGAAGAGCTAAAGAAGCTTCAAAGATACATTAATGAAGCTCATAATTTAAGTAATGTACAGTTTCAACAGTTCTATAACTGCTTGCTTACATGCCACTTAAAATTTGGTGATCTAGATTCCGCATCCAACATGGTTTTGGAAATGCTTCATAAAGCAAAAGAAGCAAGAAATTCTCTTGCTGCAGCTACACTCGTATATGATGCTTCTGCAAGTGGAAATAAGTCTCCGCCTTTTGTGGCCTCTGGGCAAAGTTTGAGTCAGAGACAATTATTAGGTTCAGAGAATGATAAATTAATTAGATACGAAGAGTTTTACGGGGACCAAAATTTCTTAAAGCTTGAGGCTGAATCGAAGCAAATGCTTGGTTCTTTGTTAGCTAAGTTGCAGATGCAAGTTGAATTGATTACAACTGAACGTGGAGTTCTTCAACCGACTGAAAGAATTTATGTGAAAATAGTTAAGGCTTTTCTAGAAGCTGGCAAGACCAAGGATTTGGCAGAATTCCTTATCAAGGCAGAGAAAGAAAATTGCCCAGTGTCCAATGATAATTCAGCCTTGGTACATGTTATTAATTCATGCATCTCGCTTGGGTGGTTAGATGAGGCACATGACCTTCTTGACGAAATGCGTTTGGCTGGGGTCAGAACTAGTTCTTCTGTATATTCGTCCCTCTTGAAAGCATATTGCCAAGCAAACCAAGCAGGGGAGGTGGCATCACTTTTACGAGATGCTCGGAAGGCTGGAATCCAGCTAGATTCCAGCTCTTATGAGGCATTGATCCAATCCAGGGTGCTTCAGAAAGATACCCAAGGTGCCCTCCATCTATTCAAAGAGATGAAACAGGCAAAAATACCACGAGCAGGTCATCAAGAATTTGAGATATTAGTTAAGGGATGTGAAGAGGGTGGTGAGGCAGGGTTGATGGCAAAGCTCTTGCAGGAAATCAATGAAGGGCAGAGAATTGATAGTGGAGTGCATGATTGGAATAATGTAATCCATTTCTTCTGCAAGAAGAGATTGATGCAAGATGCTGAGAAGGCTCTGAAGAAGATGAGGAGTCTGGGGCATCCCCCAAATGCTCAAACCTTTCATTCCATGGTTACTGGGTATGCTGCTATTGGGGGAAAGTATGTGGAGGTGACAGAGTTATGGGGTGAGATGAAGAGTCTTGCTTCTTCCACCTCAATGAGTTTTGATCAAGAACTTCTGGATTCTGTGCTTTATACATTTGTCAGGGGTGGATTTTTTGTTCGAGCAAATGAAGTCTTGGAGATGATGGAAAAAGGGAACATGTTTGTTGACAAGTACAAATACCGAACTCTCTTTTTGAAGTACCATAAAACACTTTACAAGGGCAAGGCTCCTAAATTCCAGACAGAAGCCCAACTGAAAAAGAGAGAAGCAGCATTGGCTTGCAAGAAGTGGGTAGGCTTGTGTTGAGAAAATTTATGGTCTGTTGCATGGCTTTTTGGGTAATAATCCATTGAGACTTGCTGTTACACAGATTTTCAAGAGAGTGAAGATTGGTGTAGCTGTAGCTGGCTGCCTTCAACATATATTGCCTGTTCTTATGTCTTAACAACGTTATTTCCCACAAAATGACATGCAAATGTTATGAGATGGGATTGGGGAAAAAAAAACAAAAAAACAAAAACAAGAAAGAAAGAAAAGAAACAAACAAACAAACAAAAGGAGGGGAAGGTAGGACTCTAAATGCAGATGTATGATGTATCTTAAATACGTTATACTTGAGCAGCGCTACATCACCTGTGCCAATTATATTACTGTTGGCTTTGTTCAAAAGAAGACTCTGCTAGGATTTGCTATGACGTACCATGTTTCCACACCTGTTCCACATACTTCAGTTATTGGCATTCTAGGTTACTTTCTGTGGAACTATACTTTCTGGTCCGTTCATTTTGTTTTAGTGGAATAACTTATTGCATTGTGAAAAATCGTAGGACCTATGTGTCTACTCTATTTACTTTCCAATATATGAACCTTTTACCTATGAATTATTACATTCCTATGCTGCAATTTGCCTAATGGAATTCCTAACCTGATTATTGTGAGCAATTCCTTCAGGTGAAAAATAAACCGATAGTCATATATATCCAAACAGTAAGGAAAGTTATGTTGCTGAGAAAAAGGAGTGGGTGGTAAGTCCATTTTTCTTTGGTTGCAGATGCCACTTCAGCAATTACAATTTGTCTGTTTTGAACGAAATTTGAGTATCAATGTTTGATCACGTCATGATCTGCTTCCTGTTTTCCTTCATTTTGTTGCAGCAAAATACTGGGGTTTCAGATGAGGATTCCGTCAGATGGTGTGAGGTAGGGACCAAACAACTCCAAAAACAATTTTTTTTTTTTTTTTTTTGAGAAAACTCCAAAAACAATTAAAGCCATATACAGGACTCTTTCCAATAGATCTGCTGCTGCTCTACTACCAATAGTAACTGCTGTGACTAGCAAAGAGGAAAACTCTCTCTTTAATGCTGATGGTGAAAAGGCTTGCTCTGTCTGAAGTTGTTTATGAGATAGGATAAGGCAGTTTCCTCATGAAGTTGCATATGTGAATCTTAGAGCCAAGGGAGTAGCATATGGGAATTCCACTTGTCTTGAATTTTCATCTGTTTATTATAAATTTATGTTCCAATTTTATTTAGAGCATTTCTTTGCTTGGCTATTAATTACTCAATGAATTGTCTTATGATTATCATCTTGGTCTATTGTGGGTGCTCCCATGTGATTTGGGTCGCCCATATGGTGAGCAGCCTTACAATAGGGACTGTCCTGCTTATTCGATGGGACTGATTCACTGAATTGTGTAATTTCATATATCACAAGAAGTAAAGTTTTACAGAAATCTGGATATCTGAAGTTCTTCTTCACAGAACTTAACCAGATCCTGGATTAGGGCTGGATTTTTAGTAATTTTTCCACTGTTCTTTTCTGACCAACCAGGATTTCCAAATAATTGCTCCAATGGTAAGAAAATCTTTCACCGGCATGAAATCAAAATGTAGCACTAGCAGTAGCTATAGTATATATTCATCATTAACCTCCTTTTTTATATATTTTATTTTATAAGTAATGTGTACCAAAAAGTGCCGAGGGGCGTAACCCTTAATGCACAAGAAGTATACAAGAGAACACCTAATTAGGAGAAAAAAAAAAAGAACAAGAAAATTAGAAAAACTACTCACTTAACGGAGCTAGCCAAGCAGCTGTCCAAGTAAAAAGAGTAAAGAAGAAAAATGTCGTGAGTTCCTCCAAGAATCTCCTAAAGTCCTCAAAACATCTAGCATTTCTTTCCAACCATAAACACCACATGAGGTAGAGAGGAACCATTTTCCACACTGCAGCACTCTGGGAACGATCTCTTGTCCATCAACAAGCAAACAAATTCGCCACACTACTAGGCATGACCCATGACAGCTTGAATCGACTAAAGATAGCATACCATAATGTACGGGCAGTCTCACAGTGAAGAAGAAGGTGATCGACAGTCTTCCCATCCGATTTGCACAAGCAACATCTGTTGATCACAATGAGATGTCTCTTTCTAAGATTGTCAATGGTAAGAATCTTCCCTAACACTACCGTCCAAACGAAGAAAGCCACTATCAAATGAGCCTTTGTACGCCAAATACTCTTCCAAGGGAAATAACTAGCATTTTTAAAGGCAAGAATATTAAAGAAAGATCTAACCTCGAATTTCCTTTTGTAAGAAGGAGCCCACCAAATATTGTCCTCCCCTTCCCTTCTCATTCAATGGGAATACAACAAAGTACAGAAAGAGGCTAGCACTTCCACTTCCCATCATGAACCAATCAACTGAAACTAACATGGAATCCACTCGAAAGATCCATGTTAACTGCAATAGGTGCTTCCTTCACACTAGCTATGTTGTATAAACTCGAAAATACTTCCCTTAGAGATGAGGCTCCACACCACACATCATCCTAGAATCTGATTTGAACCCATCTCTTGGATCAAATCTAGTGTGGCTAGAAAACAATTGCCACCCACTACTGATATATTTCCAAAGCCCCACCCCATGTGACCCATAAGTGTCAATAGAGTGCCACCCACCCTACTCACAACCAAACTTGGCGTCTAACACGATTCTCCACCAGGCTTCCTTCTCATGCGCATAACGCCACAGCCACTTCCCTAATAGAGCTCGATTGACCACTCTCAAGTTCCGAATTCGTAAACCACCCTAAGAGATAGGGGAACAAACCTTGGCCCAGCTGACCATATGCTCTTTACTTATCCCACCCCATAAAAAATCACATTGAAGCTTCTCTATATGCTTGGCCACAAAAGCATGAATAGGAAAGAGAGACATAAAGTAAATTGGAAGGTTGGAAAGTGTACTCTTAATAAGAGTGACCCCACCCCCTTGGAAAGATACATCATTTTCCAACTAGCCAACCCAGGATCAATCTTTTCCATAATACCATCCCAAATGGACTTGGCCTTAAAGCAAGCCCCCAAAGGGTGACCTAGATATTTCAAAGGCAAGGAAGCCGTTCCACAACCTAGGACACTAGTCAAGTCACCCACATTATCCACTATGTCTGCCGGAACCAAAACTGATTTGGTTAAGTTCACCTTCAAAGCAAACAAGTAAGGCTCGAATGGATTGAATTTGATCAAAATTCTCCCCACAAAAGACCAAGGTATCATCTGCAAACAATAAATGAGAAATGTTAACCCGCTCACACAAACTAGCTCCTACCTCGAAGCCCAAGATAAAACCATTATCGATAGAAGCAGTGATCATTCTGTTGAACACCTTGATAAGTGTCAAACGTTGCACATTTAAGCCCCTTAACTTGCATATGTTAATCCCTTAACATTGTTATTTCTTTAATTTTGTGTTTTTTTTATTGTTTTTCAGGTTTTAAATAAAGATGCAAGAAATTCCATTGATTTTGGGCTTAAAGCACACTTTGAGAAGACCTAGAAGATGTGGTTAAGCCTAATCAATCATAATAGAGGACATATATGATGTGGTCAAGTTTAATCAAATCAAGGAAATGATTAAATCAGAATTTCTCTAATTGGACTTAAAATCGGATTGGATTCAAATTTGGATTCTGCACATGTCTCGGTATTTTGACCATAACTTTCTGCTCAAGTATCTGATTGAAAGCTACTCCCTCAGAACAGGAAATCTTCTTTGTCTTATCTAGTCTTGGATCTAGAAAAGCTCCTGGCCTGGATGAGTTTACTGCACTCTTTTATAAGAAATATTAGAGCATAGTCAAAGATGTGGTGATTTCAAGCATCTGAGAGTTTTTTGGGAGAATAATCATCTTCTAAAAGAGAAAAATCATTCTTTTATTGCTCTTATTCCTAAACAATTGGGTGCTTTGTATGTGCATCATCTCAGGCCTATTAGCCCTTGCAATATTGTCTACAAGATCATCTAAAAAATCATGGCCAATAGGTTCAAAGGTTTGCTCCATCATTTTTTTTTCTCCTAATCAATCTACTTTTGTTCCTTACAAGAATATTCAAGATAATTCAATTCTGGCTCATGAACTTCTTTATTCCCTCAATTCAAAAAACAGGACGAGGAGGGCTAATGATTATCAAAATTGATATGGAAAATGCCTTTGATCGAATGGAATGGAGCTTTCTTCTAGCCATTTTATCAAAACTTGGATTTCATCCAACTTGGATCAACTGGATTAGAATTTGCATTACTTCTCCATCATTCTCCATTCTCATCAATGGAAGAACCAAAAAAAAAAAAAAAAAAATAGAAGAGGGGGGATCTTTCCCACTAACAAGGGGATTTGATAAGATCGGGGGAGAGGAAAAGGGAATACTACTAGAGTAAGATCTAGCTGCGGCCCAACGTGCCACAAAGTTGGCACAGAAGTTTGCATTTCTATTAACTTTCCTAGCTTCCCAAAAGGAAGCAATAGGAATAGCATCTAAAGTATCAGAAATGATGGGGAGATCTTCCAATCTTGGGAAAGTTTTGGATGCTGAAGAGCTAGGATCATCACCTCAGAATCACCTTCAAGAATAAAGTTATCAAGATGAAGAGATGACACTAAAGAAACCGCAAGGAGGACTGCCAAAGCTTCACCCACATTTGGAAGACAGGGTGGACTGATTTGAGAGATCATGTAGATAATCTAGCCATTAGAATCACGACAGCCGCCTGCACAAAGAAAGAATCCCGAATGGCAGTATCAAAATTAATCTTGAACTAGTTGAGCGGATGAGAGATCCATTTTTCCATGGGGGCTTGGGATTTTGATTGCCAAGCCTAAAAATGCTCGAGGGTGATTTTATTAATATGAACACTGCGGGCATCGAAGGAGAGTCCATCATGACATGCTTTGTTTTTGTAAAACCAAATGTATCATATGCCATAGAGGCAAAATTTTGAAACTTGTGGTGATCCACCTGAGGGATACCAAGAGAACAACCTAGAGAGATAATAATATTAATCCAATCCACCATAAAGGAGAAGTTAAAAGCTGTAGAGTCCAGAGGCAGAAAGAATTACACCAAGCGAATTCTTAAGAATCTCTTGAGCTGGATAGAGGTAGTCTTCCATTGGGAGTTGAGAGGGTTGATTAAACCAATGTTACTTTGAATGGCTATATCAACACCCTATTACGAATTTAGCCGCTCATGGTGGTGCTAGAATAGCCTCTTGCCATGTTCATCTTCTCTTCAACTCTTTAAGCATCCAAGAAGATATTTTCTGTCTAAAACTAAGCACACCTCTCTTCAGGGCTTAGATGTCTATTTATAGGGTGTAAAACAAACCCTAAAAGCCATAGGAATCCCAGAAAAATCGTATTTCAGTCTCGTAGTCAAATTAGGAAGCAATCCTAATACAAATCGGAATAGCATTCGTCCAGATTTACATTTTATATTGCGGGACGCTTTTGGCATAGCAAACGTCCAAATTAGGAAAATCCTATGATCCCTTGTAACGATGATATGTATAGTATTTCAGCTACTGTGATGATCCTTGATAAATGTTCTGGTTGTAATGATTAATGTTTATAGAATTTTAATGTTTCTGCTGCTTAATATCTTCTCTTTTTAAGGAGTAGAGATCCCTAAGTCTTGTTCCTTGCGGAATAAAGCTGGGAGAGGAACCATAAAGTTAATTACCAATTAATTAATTTTCAGGGCATTACACTTTGGCCCCTGCTCTACACGTGGATTTGTGTGCCCCTCAACGTCAATCCTTGGTCCTCATTCATCCACGTTGCAGCATCAATGGAAGCACTCCTTTCACACTCAATCTGTTTGTCATCTAGAAAACAAAGGTAAATCAATTCAACTACCAATGCAATCTTATGACTCAGCTTACCCATATCCTCTAATTAGGGCTATGCAGATCGGCCGCCTGCCGCCCACCGGCTGCATACCGTCCGTCACCGCACCAACGCCGACTCGCCACCGACAACTGGCGGCCGGGAAATGGCAAGAAATCTCCCTACCAACATCAGGTCGGTCGGTAGGCGAGATACTACGATTCAGTTCGGTTTTCGAACCGAACCGAATCGCATCTGTTGTAATTTTTTAAAGTATGAATATATAATACAAAATGACACCGTTTTGTGTCAAACAAACGATTCTAGATCTCTTTAAAAAAAAAAACCCTAACTTAACTGAAAACACAAAAAATAAAACCCTAACTTAACTGGAAAAGGCTGAAACCCATTTTCTTTCGTCATTGTCGTTGCCGTTCAAAAAATGCAGTAAGGACTCTTGCAGTTGCCGACATTCTCTCCGGCTCCAAAACTCACTTTCTATCGTCTCTCTATCCAAGTGAGTTTAAAATAGTCACACTTATTTGTGTTTATGTTTTTGGTCTTTATTATTATTATTTTCTGCACACTTTTTCTTAAAGTGTATGTCTTATCTTACTTCTTTCTTCTTTTTCTTTATTTTTATTTTTTTCTTTTTTTGATGACAAGTCAAAGCATGTGTGTGTGTCAGGACTCAGACTTACGTCAAATTTGGATGCGTGTGTTTTGTGCATTAGTGATATTGTGATAGCATGCGTGTGTTTTGTGCATTAGTTGGTGATAAAGTAAATAATATGGAGGGGGAGAGTAAATGTGAGTTGGCTTTAAGAGAAATAACCCAAACAACTTTACAGTTGCATGCCTCTTTTCTTCTAAGCGCTTGGTTCAATGCTTTAGCCTTTAGACATCAGCTTTACGTCAAATTTGCTACAGTAATTAACCAAGTTTAAATTTAATGTCAGTTATCAAATTAAATTTATTTATTCTTATAAAAAAATCAATGTTAAATGTTGATGAATTTATTTATTCTTATAAAAGAATCAATGTTAAAAATTTATTAATTTTTAGTTCTTAATTAATTAAAGATGGATTCACCTCAAATGACACATTTATCAGGTAGTGCTCCTTGTCATCCATCTTTGCCTATGGAGACTTCGATGACTCCCATAGAAATTGAAGATCTAGAAATATTTGGTGCTAGTTCTATGCCAATTGATGGTCATGGTGGTGGTGGACGACCACCACTCCCTAGAAAAAAAAGAAATGTGACGAACAAATCTGCAGCATGGGACCATTTCACTAGGGATAAAAGTACTCCCGATAATGACCTTGTAGCACATTACAATTACTGTGGAGCTTCCTATAAATGTCATCCAAAAAACAATGGCACATCATCCATGTTGTATCATGTGAGCTCATGCCAAAAGTACAAGAGTCTAAAGGCTAAGCAAGATAGGTCTCAATCTAAGTTTACTTTTGGGGCCAAGCAAGATGGTACTGGTAACAACCTCATGATTGCCAATTATTCTGAGAAGATTATTAGGGAAAGACTTTGTGAAATGATTATTGTTGATGAAATGCCGTTTATGACAGTGGAGGGAAAGGGATTTCAAAAGTTTGTCAAGGCTCTTGAGCCTCGATTTAATGTTCCTTCTCACTATACAGTGATGAAGGATTGTCTCAAGCTATATATAAAGGATAAAAACACACAGAAGAATACATTTTTGACAACTGGTCAAAGAGTTTGCTTGACAACTGACACGTGGACTTCAATTCAAAATATGAATTATATGTGTGTCACTGGACATTTCATTGATCCTAATTGGACATATCATAAAAGAATATTAGCATTTCGTCGAGTGTCGAATCATAAGGGGCAAACAATTGCGAAAGAATTAGAAGAGTGTTTGGTAGAATGGGGGATTCATAGGATGCTGACAATATCAGTTGACAATGCAAGTGCTAATGAAACTGCAATTGATTGATTTTTTTTTTAAAAAAAAACTACATCCAATAAGGAAGTTGTTTGTCGTCACGAGTTTATTCATGTGAGATGTTCTGCACATATTCTTAATATAATTATGCATGAGGGTTTGAAGAATGTTGACGATTCAATCATAAATATTCGAAATATGGTGAAGTCTTCCCCCCAAAGATTGGCTCTCTTTAAGTCTTATGCGAAAAGAAAAAGCGTTGAGTGCAATGCTTCATTGAAACTTGATGTTTCCACTAGATGGAACTCTACTTATATCATGTTGGAGGTAGCAGAAAAGTACCAAAGGGCCTTTGAACTTATGCTAGATGAAGATGGGCATTTTATGAACTATTTGTATGATGATGGTGTAGGAAAAAGGGGGTTGGGAACTATGACTGATGATGATTGGCAGAATATCCGTCAATTTATTAAGTTCTTACAAGTATTTTATGATGTCACAGTGAAAATATCTGGTTCTATGTATTCAACTTCCAACTTATTTTTCGACATATTATGTTCTGTTCATTCATGTTTGACAGAGTATTGTGAAAGTAATGATCCTTTGTTGAGTACAATGGCGAACAAAATGAAAGAAAAATATGATAAATATTGGGGAGATGTCGAGAAGATTAACCCATCGTTGTTTGTGGCTTCTTTACTTGATCCACGTTACGAGATGATTGCTTTGGAATATTGGTTTCGGCTTAGTTTTGGGGTTGATAAAGCAAAACGGATGGACACTCGACTAAAATGGGTATTGGGTCGGTTATATGAGCACTATTCTAATGGTTATAAAAATGTTGGAAGTGGGTCTATATTGTCAAATGATGAAGAAGTGAGAAGTGGTACAACATCAGTGGATAGATCCTTTTCGGAGTTCTTTGGCTGCGAAAACAGTGGAGGCTCTTGTATGTACTCAAAATTGGTTGACATCTTCTCCAATTAGTGCACATGAGTCATACTTGTCTAATGTTGAAGATGAAGAAAGCTATAAGCTTGAGTCAGGTAATATTAGCAAAATAAATTTCATAATTTTGTAACTGTTCAACTTATTCGTTGTTTTGATTTTATTAATTCTGTCAGATTTTTATTGTGATAGAATATATGTCCAATTCCATCACATTTGACGTGGAGTAAGGCTTCAAGGATGGACTCTGATGAATGGTGTTTCTTTGGTCGAAGGAATCAAATGATGCTATTTACTATTTAATTTAATTAATTTATTTTTTATTTTTAATTCTAAGTTGGGTTGTGAATTAATAATTTGCACTTTATTTAATTGTTTTAGTGAAGTATGATATTAACACTAAAGTATTTTGTGATTTGTGAAGTATGGATAATAAGGTTAAGTTTAATTGTTGTTGTGTTATTTAAAATGTATTTGTGATTTTCTTTAAGTGATGTATTTGTGACTTGAAGTTTAATTTTTTTTTTAAGTGATTGCTGGTAGCACACTTTTTAAGTGATTTTATTCAAATATTTATTTTATTATGCATACTTTTTTATTATGGTCTCATGTTGGCAGCACACTTTTTCTTGGGACCTCATAAAGCATTATGAAGGGTTATCTTTCTTTCTTACTTCTCTCTTTCTGCTTTTTCCAGAGACTTCCACAGTTCACGCACACTGCACACTTTTTCTCTGCTTTTTCTTTCTTCGAGCTATGTTAGGCACGCTGCACACTTTTTCTTTGCTTTTTGAGAGTTGGGCTATCTTCCACATACGTAAATGTTTCATCTGCTTTTTCCAGACTTCCATTTTCAAGCAAGAATGGTTATGTTCCAACTAAGAACGGCACTTCCTTTTGGTTTATCAGCTAGAATCTTGCTTGTCTTTGACTCCTTGTTTGCGATCTGAAGAAACACAGAATGGTTCTTGAAGAACCAGCTTTCTACTTTGCGAAAATTGCGATCTGCCAGCCCGTGAAGCAACGACGCCAAACAGATCAACCATACCTCTCCACCCCACGAAGCTCTCTCTCTCTAACAGGTTACCGACCGTTACCGTCACTCATTATTCAGTGACGGTAACGGTCGAAATCAAATTTGTCGAGATGAAGTTGGTGAAATTACCGACTTCACCGACAAATTCGGGACGGTAGGCGGAAAACCCTCTACCGTCACCGATTCCCCCGATACCCTC
>NC_081542.1:12063010-12099577 GCF_901000735.1 Corylus avellana
AAGCTCCTGGCCTAGATGAGTTTACTGCACTCTTTTATAAGAAATATTAGAGCATAGTCAAAGATGTGGTGATTTCAAGCATCTGGGAGTTTTTTTGGAGAATAATCATCTTCTAGAAGAGAAAAATCATTCTTTTATTGCTCTTATTCCTAAACAATCGGGTGCTTTGTATGTGCATCATTTCAGGCCTATTAGCCCTTGCAATATTGTCTACAAGATCATCTAAAAAATCATGGCCAATAGGGTCAAAGGTTTGCTCCATCATTTTTTTTCTCCTAATCAATCTACTTTTGTTCCTTACAAGAATATTCAAGATAATTCAATTCTGGCTCATGAACTTCTTTATTCCCTCAATTCAAAAAACAGGACGAGGAGGGCTAATGATTATCAAAATTGATATGGAAAATGCCTTTGATCGAATGGAATGGAGGCATGGAGCTTTCTTCTAGCCATTTTATCAAAACTTGGATTTCATCCAACTTGGATCAACTGGATTAGAATTTGCATTACTTCTCCATCATTCTCCATTCTCATCAATGGAAGAACCAAAAAAAAAAAAAAAAAAATAGAAGAGGGGGGATCTTTCCCACTAACAAGGGGATTTGATAAGATCGGGGGAGAGGAAAAGGGAATACTACTAGAGTAAGATCTAGCTGCGGCCCAACGTGCCACAAAGTTGGCACAGAAGTTTGCATTTCTATTAACTTTCCTAGCTTCCCAAAAGGAAGCAATAGGAATAGCATCTAAAGTATCAGAAATGATGGGGAGATCTTCCAATCTTGGGAAAGTTTTGGATGCTGAAGAGCTAGGATCATCACCTCAGAATCACCTTCAAGAATAAAGTTATCAAGATGAAGAGATGACACTAAAGAAACCGCAAGGAGGACTGCCAAAGCTTCACCCACATTTGGAAGACAGGGTGGACTGATTTGAGAGATCATGTAGATAATCTAGCCATTAGAATCACGACAGCCGCCTGCACAAAGAAAGAATCCCGAATGGCAGTATCAAAATTAATCTTGAACTAGTTGAGCGGATGAGAGATCCATTTTTCCATGGGGGCTTGGGATTTTGATTGCCAAGCCTAAAAATGCTCGAGAGTGATTTTATTAATATGAATAGACACGCTGCAGGCATCGAAGGAGAGTCCATCATGACATGCTTTGTTTCTGTAAAACCAAATGTATCATATGCCATAAAGGTAAAATTTTGAAACTTATGGTGATCGACCTGAGGGATACCAAGAGAACAACCTAGAGAGATAATAATATTAATCCAATCCACCATAAAGGAGAAGTTAAAAGCTGTAGAATCCAGAGGCAGAAAGAATTACGCCAAGCGAATTCTTGAGAATCTCTTGAGCTGGATAGAGGTAGTCTTCCATTGGGAGTTGAGAGGGTTGATTAAACCAATGTTACTTTGAATGGCTATATCAACACCCTATTACGAATTTAGCCGCTCATGGTGGTGCTAGAATAGCCTCTTGCCATGTTCATCTTCTCTTCAACTCTTTAAGCATCCAAGAAGATATTTTCTGTCTAAAACTAAGCACACCTCTCTTCAGGGCTTAGATGTCTATTTATAGGGTGTAAAACAAACCCTAAAAGCCATAGGAATCCCAGAAAAATCGTATTTCAGTCTCGTAGTCAAATTAGGAAGCAATCCTAATACAAATCGGAATAGCATTCGTCCAGATTTACATTTTATATTGCGGGACGCTTTTGGCATAGCAAACGTCCAAATTAGGAAAATCCTATGATCCCTTGTAACGATGATATGTATAGTATTTCAGCTACTGTGATGATCCTTGATAAATGTTCTGGTTGTAATGATTAATGTTTATAGAATTTTAATGTTTCTGCTGCTTAATATCTTCTCTTTTTAAGGAGTAGAGATCCCTAAGTCTTGTTCCTTGCGGAATAAAGCTGGGAGAGGAACCATAAAGTTAATTACCAATTAATTAATTTTCAGGGCATTACACTTTGGCCCCTGCTCTACACGTGGATTTGTGTGCCCCTCAACGTCAATCCTTGGTCCTCATTCATCCACGTTGCAGCATCAATGGAAGCACTCCTTTCACACTCAATCTGTTTGTCATCTAGAAAACAAAGGTAAATCAATTCAACTACCAATGCAATCTTATGACTCAGCTTACCCATATCCTCTAATTAGGGCTATGCAGATCGGCCGCCTGCCGCCCACCGGCTGCATACCGTCCGTCACCGCACCAACGCCGACTCGCCACCGACAACTGGCGGCCGGGAAATGGCAAGAAATCTCCCTACCAACATCAGGTCGGTCGGTAGGCGAGATACTACGATTCAGTTCGGTTTTCGAACCGAACCGAATCGCATCTGTTGTAATTTTTTAAAGTATGAATATATAATACAAAATGACACCGTTTTGTGTCAAACAAACGATTCTAGATCTCTTTAAAAAAAAAAACCCTAACTTAACTGAAAACACAAAAAATAAAACCCTAACTTAACTGGAAAAGGCTGAAACCCATTTTCTTTCGTCATTGTCGTTGCCGTTCAAAAAATGCAGTAAGGACTCTTGCAGTTGCCGACATTCTCTCCGGCTCCAAAACTCACTTTCTATCGTCTCTCTATCCAAGTGAGTTTAAAATAGTCACACTTATTTGTGTTTATGTTTTTGGTCTTTATTATTATTATTTTCTGCACACTTTTTCTTAAAGTGTATGTCTTATCTTACTTCTTTCTTCTTTTTCTTTATTTTTATTTTTTTCTTTTTTTGATGACAAGTCAAAGCATGTGTGTGTGTCAGGACTCAGACTTACGTCAAATTTGGATGCGTGTGTTTTGTGCATTAGTGATATTGTGATAGCATGCGTGTGTTTTGTGCATTAGTTGGTGATAAAGTAAATAATATGGAGGGGGAGAGTAAATGTGAGTTGGCATTAAGAGAAATAACCCAAACAACTCTGCAGTTGCATGCCTCTTTTCTGCTAAGCGCTTGGTTCAATGCTTTAGCCTTTAGACATCAGCTTTACGTCAAATTTGCTACAGTAATTAACCAAGTTTAAATTTAATGTCAGTTATCAAATTAAATTTATTTATTTTTATAAAAAAATCAATGTTAAATGTTGATGAATTTATTTATTCTTATAAAAGAATCAATGTTAAAAATTTATTAATTTTTAGTTCTTAATCAATTAAAGATGGATTCACCTCAAATGACACATTTATCAAGTAGTGCTCCTTGTCATCCATCTTTGTCTATGGACACTCCAATGACTCCCATAGAAATTGAAGATCTAGAAATATCTGGTGCTAGTTCTATGCCAATTGATGGTCATGGTGGTGGTGGACGACCACCACTCCCTAGAAAAAAAAGAAATGTGACGAACAAATCTGCAGCATGGGACCATTTCACTAGGGATAAAAGTACTCCCGATAATGATCCTATAGCACATTGCAATTACTGTGGAGCTTCCTATAAATGTCATCCAAAAAATAATTGCACATCATCCATGTTGTATCATGTGAGCTCATGCCAAAAGTATAAGAGTCTAAAGGCTAAGCAAGATAGGTCTCAATCTAAGTTTACTTTTGGGGCCAAGCAAGATGATACTGGTAACAACCGCATGATTGCCAATTATTTTGAGAAGATTATTAGGGAAAGACTTTGTGAAATGATTATTGTTGATGAAATGCCGTTTATGACAGTGGAGGGAAAGGGATTTCAAAAGTTTGTCAAGGCTCTTGAGCCTTGAGCTATACAGTGATGAAGGCTTGTCTTAAGCTATATATAAAGGATAAAAACACACTGAATAATACATTTTTGACAACTAGTCAAAGAGTTTGCTTGACAACTGACACGTGGACTTCAATTCAAAATATGAATTATATGTGTGTCACTGGACATTTCATTGATCCTAATTGGATATATCATAAAAGAATATTAGCATTTCGTCGAGTGTCGGATCATAAGGGGCAAACAATTGTGAAAGAATTAGAAGAGTGTTTGGTAGAATGGGGGATTCATAGGATGCTGACAATATCAGTTGACAATGCAAGTGCTAATGAAACTGCAATTGATTGGTTTGAAAAAAAAAACTACATCCAATAAGGAAGTTGTTTGTCGTCATGAGTTTATTCATGTGAGATGTTCTGCACATATTCTTAATATAATTGTGCATGAGGGTTTGAAGAATGTTGACGATTCAATCATAAAGATTCGAAATATGGTGAAGTATGTGAAGTCTTCCCCCCAAAGATTGGCTCTCTTTAAGTCTTGTGCGGAAAGAAAAAGCGTTGAGTGTAATGCTTCATTGAAACTTGATGTTTCCACTAGATGGAACTCTACTTATATCATGTTGGAGGTAGCAGAAAAGTACCAAAGGGCCTTTGAACTTATGCTAAATGAAGATGGGCATTTTATGAACTATTTGTATGATGATGGTGTAGGAAAAAGGGGGTTGGGAATTATGACTGATGATGATTGGCACAATATCCATCAATTTATTAAGTTCTTACAAGTATTTTATGATGTCATAGTGAAAATATCTAGTTCTATGTATTCAACTTCTAACTTATTTTTCGACATATTATGTTCTGTTCATTCATGTTTGACAGAGTATTGTGAAAGTAATGATCCTTTGTTGAGTACAATGGCGAACAAAATGAAAGAAAAATTGATAAATATTGGGGAGATGTCGAGAAGATTAACCCATCGTTGTTTGTGGCTTCTTTACTTGATCCACGTTACAAGATGATTGCTTTGGAATATTGGTTTCGGCTTAGTTTTGGGGTTGATAAAGCAAAAGGGATGGACACTCAACTAAAATGGGTATTGGGTCGGTTATATGAGCACTATTCTAATGGTTATAAAAATGTTGGAAGTGGGTCTATATTGTCAAATGATGAAGAGGTGAGAAGTGGTACAGCATCAGTGGATAGTTCTAAGTCTAAAACTACTTTCATACATAATTTTCATTCAATTCGGGCATCTCGGAAATCGATGCAATGTAAGACAGAGATAGAACAATATTTTTTTGAGGATGTCGAGACGCTAAGTGAAAACTTTGATATTTTATGTGGTGAAAGGTAAATTCAACAAAGTTTCCGATCCTCGTTGAGGTAGCCCGAGATGTATTGGCAATTCCAATTACGACAATTGCTTCTGAGTAAGCATTTAGCAATGGAGGTCACATGATAGATCATTTTCGGAGTTCTTTGGCTGCGAAAACAGTGGAGGCTCTTGTATGTACTCAAAATTGGTTGACATCTTCTCCAATTAGTGCACATGAGTAATACTTGTCTAATGTTGAAGATGAAGAAAGCTATAAGCTTGAGTCAGGCAATATTAGCAAAATAAATTGCATAATTTTGTAATTATTCAACTTATTCGTTGTTTGATTTTATTAATTCTGTCAAATTTTTATTGTGGTAGAATATATGTCCAATTCCATCACATTTGACGTGGAGTAAGGCTTCAAGGATGGACTCTGATGAATGGTGTTTCTTTGGTCGAAGGAATCAAATGATGCTATTTCTATTTATTTTTATTTTTTTTATTTTTAATTCTAAGCTGGTTTGTGAATTAATAATTTGCACTTTATTTAATTGTTTTAGTGAAGTATGATATTAACACTAAAGTATTTTGTGATTTGTGAAGTATGGATAATAAGGTTAAGTTTAATTGTTGTTGTGTGATTTAAAATGTATTTGTGATTTTCTTTAAGTGATGTGTTTGTGACTTGAAGTTTAATTTTTTTTTTTTAAGTGATTGCTGGCAGCACACTTTTTAAGTGATTTTATTCAAATATTTATTTTATTATGCATACTTTTTTATTATGGTCTCATGTTGGCAGCACACTTTTTCTTGGGAACTCATAAAGCATTATGAAGGGTTATTTTTCTTTCTTACTTCTCTCTTTCTGCTTTTTCCAGAGACTTCCACAGTTCACGCACACTGCACACTTTTTCTCTGCTTTTTCTTTCTTCGAGCTGTGTTGGGCACACTGCACACTTTTTCTCTGCTTTTTGAGAGTTGGGCTATCTTCCGCATACGTAAATGTTTCATCTGCTTTTTCCAGACTTCCATTTTCAAGCAAGAATGGTTATGCTCCAAGTAAGAACGGCTCTTCCTTTTGGTTTATCAGCTAGAATCTTGCTTGTCTTTGACTCCTTGTTTGCGATCTGAAGAAACACAGAATGGTTCTTGAAGAACCAGCTTTCTACTTTGCGAAAATTGCAATCTGCCAGCCCGTGAAGCAGCGACGCCAAACAAATCAACCATACCTCTCCACCCCACGAAGCTCTCTCTCTCTAACAGGTTACCGACCGTTACCGTCACCGATTATTCGGTGACGTTAACGGTCGAAATCAAATTTGTTGAGATGAAGTCGGTGAAATTACTGACTTCACCGACAAATTCGGGACGGTAGGCGAAAAACGCCCTACCATCACCGATTCCCCCGATACCCACCCCTACCTCTAATAAATGATCTCACCTGCCTATACCCCTTTTTCTATGCCTATCCTTCCCCTGTCTCCTAGCTGGAATCTATTACCAGCCAAGCAAAAAATAATCTGGACTATCCCACCCACCAAAACCAACCCACCTTCCTTAGAGATTACTTAACTTCTTGGGCCCAAAATTCTAATAACCCAAGCCTTAATGGACCTCCCCCTCCCTTTCATCTAACCCCTCCTTTAACCCAAACCCATCCCCTCTCAAACCGGCCCACCTATTTCCAAATTACCCAAACCCCAAATGCCCCATCTTCACGAAAAATTCCTACCCATCCACACAGTCCCTCACGATTTCGTCCATATTCCCTTGCTAGATCACGTCCCCCTGCTCCCTTGCCTTCTCCTTCTTCCCTCCAAACCTCTCTTACCCCTCCACCCCACCTCCTATACCATCTCCTTCTCCTTCCCCACTTACTTCTACTTTGCCTAGAAAAAAAGGAAAATAAAAAATCATGTGTACTCCTGATGATATACCTCTTGCCTTTCTGAAGAAATCTCGCCATACCCTAAATGTTTCCACGGAATCTCTATCTAGTTTGGAGTTTGCTGCTCTGTCTCTTACTGAGCTTTAGGATTCTGCTCCTCCCAAAGGACCAATTCAAGCTTTCATGGCCAACCCTTTCCATGGGCATTTCGGACAGAATTTGGACGCTTTGCCACAACCGGTTTTGCCTTTTGCACTAGATGTCTATGCTGCCTCTGACTTGACTGTTGCACCCTCTATTAAAATTTTATAAAGGGGGACTTCTATAACAACCTCTGTCGCTAAGTCTCCAGCACCTTCACCCCATTTTTTCAGAGCACTGAGAGAAAGACGCAGGCTCTTCAATGATTTTGTGTAAGGTAATGAGTTGTACAACCAATCATCTCCTACTCATGTTACTTATGCCCTGGAGGATTTGGAAATGTTGGAGGCTGGCCTAGTGAGGCCACCTTCCCCTACATGAAGTTCTTGGCTTGGAATTGCAGAGGGTTATCTCGTGCCTCTGCATTTTGTAGCTTAAGGGGTAATATTCTAAAACATTCTCCTGATATTCTCTTTTTGTCTAAAACAAAAACTTAACCTTTACATGCTGTTGTTGTTCTCAATAGTCTAAGTTTTTTTTTTTGTTTTTTTGTTTTTTTTTTTTATGGCTCATGCTCTTCCCTCTGGTTCTAAAGGAGGTCTTTTGTTACCATGACGCAATGGTGTGGATCTAGAATGTATTTCGACTACTGTTAATACAATAAATGTTTGCTGCTACTCTAATCCTCCTAATAATCCCTGGTTACTTTCATGTATATATGGTCCTCTTGTAAAAAAATAATAAAATAAAATAAAAAATAAAAAATCCTGGTTTTTGGGACTTTTTGTTGAATGCTTGTTAGGATTATGTTGGGCATTGGTTGTGTATTGGTGATTTTTACATGATTCTATCCCAATCTGAAAAATATGGTGGTAGACCGTATGCATGCTCCTCTAAAGATCTATTTCATAGCTTTTTGGATTCCTTTGAAATGGTTGACCTAGGATTTTCTGGTAACCCTTTTACCTGGTCTAATAAAAGACAATGTTATCATGTTATCAAGGAACGTCTTGATAGAGGTCTAGCCAACTCTCAATGGATACATTTGTTTCCCCATTTCTCTGTCCAACACCGTCCTGCACACACCTCTAACCATAATCCAATAATCTTGGATACAGCTGCCTCCACTCTTTCACTCCCTCGTCCATTTAGATTTGAAGAATTTTGGACTTACGATCCAACTTGTAGTTCAGTTATCTCCAATGCTTGGGTTAATTTTTTCGATGGCTCTCCCTCTTATAATCTATCCAAGAAACTCAAAGCTACCAAGGCAGCTCTAAAAATTTGGAATTCTATTCAATTTAGAAATATCCAAAAACGGATTGCCTCTACTCTTCGTCAGCTCGACATTATTCAACAGTCTGTGCCTTCAACTTAATCTTTTGAGAGACGAACCCTATATCATGCATAATATGAATTCCCCTTATTAATTTATGATTGACTATTTTTATACAGTTAGTGGTGAAATCAACCTCATATTATTTCTCTCATTACTATTTATCTGTACTTTTACTTTTATAAAACAAAAACAAAATAATCATCTTTTGAATTGAGTTATATTTGATCTTGACAAGCTTAATAACAACGCCTCTACAGTTCTTAAGGTTCGACACCCTCTATATAGCTATATCCTACAAAGATTCGTTCTATTACGAGTGGTAATTTTTATTATTGATATTTTTGCGCACAAAAAGACCATATCACGCCTCCATGACAATGACAAAAAGAAAGGGCGACAAAGGATCACCCTGCCTCACCCCTCGAGAGATTCTAAAGAAGCCGGCATGAGTACCGTTAATCAACACAGAGAAACGAACTTACGATATGCAATGCTCTATCCATGAGCACCATTTCTCCCCAAACTCACACCTCCTGAGTAAATACAAAAGAAACTTCCAATCAATATGATCATAAGCCTTCTTCATGTCTAATTTGCAAATCAACCCTGGTTCGCCAAATTTACTACTATCCAAGCATTCATTAGCAATAAGAATTGAGTCCAGAATTTTCCTTCTTCTGACAAAGGCATTCTGAGGCTTGAAGATAACCCTATCAACAACCCTCCTCATCCTATTAGCGAGAACGTTTTCGATAATCTTATAGATCCCTCTCATAAGACTAATAGGACAAAACTCCTTAAGCTAAGAAGCCTCGTGTGCCTTCGGAATGAGGGAGATAAACGTAGTATTAAGTCTTTTTTCAAAATTACCCCGAACATAGAAATCTTAAAAAACCTACATAATATCATCCTTAAGGACTTCCCAAAGAGGGCTTCATCAAAGGGATCCTTTATCGCCATTTCTTTTTATTCTTGGCGTATAAGTCATTTCTCGCCTTCTGCATTGTCAAGAATCTCTTTATCTTCTTAAAGGTATCAAAATTGCCTGAAATTGCTCTTCGGTTACTCATCTTCTTTTTGCAGATGATCTCATTCTTTATGCAAAAGCAACATCTTCAGAGGCTGTTATTCTCAAGTCTTGCTTAGAAAAATATTGTCTTTGGTCTGGACATGCAATCAATGTTTCCAAATCCTCTGTCCACTTTAGCAAAAATACTGCCTCATCTACTATAAATAGTATCAATGGCATTTTTCCCTACAAGCAGGCTTAGTTGTCTTCTAAATATCTAAGTTTACCCCTTTTCTTTGGTAAATCTAAATTAGCAGCTTTTCAAGATATAATGGAGAAGGTTTCAAGCAAAACTGAGGGATGGCGAGCTAAAACTTTGTCCAAAACTAGCTGCATAGTGCTTATTAAATTGATAGCGTCTACGATTCCATCTTATGCAAACAGCACTTTTTTGTTCTTCTTCTTTCAATGTACCTAAAAAATAAATAAATAAAAGGACTTTTGGCCCAATTCCCCTCCATTTTTGCTTACCTCTAACGGGTACTACAAAATTGCCTACCCCTCCATCTCCATGAAGCCACTGAATAGCATGAATAGCAGAGGGTGATGAGTGCCAAATATTGCATATTTGAGCCCCTTAATTTACATATGTTAATCATCCTTTAGTTGTGTTTTGTGTTAGTTTTGTGTTTTCAGTGTTTTGTAGGTTGCTAAAGGAAAACTACGCCTTTAAAGTAAAAAATGCAAGATTTGGAAGAAAGTTGAAAAAATAGCCATTTGAGGAAGTGGGATCGTGCACACAACCCTCCACTCAAGCGCATATGAACTCGATCCCAGTAGGGTTGCGCTCGAGCGCACCCACGCCCACCAGCAAGTCATCAACACGTGAGCGCTGCGCCGCAGAAGGAAGAACGCATGCATGAGTGCGATTAGGAGCACTGGCCATGCGCTCGAGCGCACTCGTCTGAAAGGCTGGCACCAACGCCCTTTTTAGGGTTTAAAGCCCTAGAAACCTCTATAAATAGACTGCTAAGCCTCAAGAAGAGGAGGCTAGAGACCAAGTCCGAAATTCCACATTTTTTTGTCCCTTTTAGTTTAGTTTTTCTTTAGGTTTAGGTTTTATTTTTCATAGTCATGTGAAGCTAAATTCTCAACTAGGGTTGAGGATGAAGCCTCATCAATGAAGATCAACATTGTGTTCATGTAAGTTAATACTATCCAATTTTATTGAGTTTCAATATTTCAATTTTTTTACTTCAAATCAATTGTTGAGATGATTCTTGGATATCTTTTGTAATTCAAGGATACATTTGATGATTTGAGATAATTTCATATAATTGATTGCTTGGTTTTTAATTCATACAAAAATTGGATATCCCTTGTGATTTATTCTACGGATACAATTGATGTTTTGATTTAAATTGGATATATCTTGTGATTTACGGATACATTTGATGATTTGATTTAAATTGGATTTCTTTTGTGATTTGTGTAAAAGAATGGATACATGAGATGCCTTTGATTAATTCTTTGAAGCAAAAGTAAAACATACCTAAGATTTTATTGTGAGAAGTTGAGAACTTTGAATAATATTGATGAACATGGAACATGTTACTATGATTTGATGAGTGTGGATTCCACAACTATAGTACTTTATCTCTTGATTTTTTTTCATTTTTATTTAGTTTATGTTTTCTTTATATTTTCAAAAACTAAAATTTAAACCTTTCTCGGAACTAGGTTAAGGTTAAATTAGTTTAGATATAATTTGTTCTTCAAAAGCACAATTTCCTATGGGATTAACCTCACACTTGCATCTCTATATTGCAAAACGATTCGTGAACTTTCGAGTATTAAAATTTTCACAACAAAGGGCACAACCTTGACGGCATTAATAGTCAGTAGACTACAACTCAGAATTTCTCTTTGACATGCTCCCCATTTGTTATTGTTATGTCTGCTGGAAAGTGGAAAATATGAGAAGCAAAATTTGAACCTGGAATTTGGTTTCATGATATGGTTTAATTTTTTCTAATTTTTTTGGATATTGGATATTGCATATGGCTTCCGTTTGTACAGGCCTTAAAAGGATAGGACTTATTTTATTTTATATTGATTCCCACAATTTGGCTTTCGTTTGTAGTTTGTACAGGCCTGAACATGGATTGTCATGGGATAGGATCTTTACGATCGATTTTGAATCGGAGAATATCGGCTAAAATTTTTGAGAGAGTCACAAATGGGACATGTATCTCACTAATAAAAGATAATTAAAAATAAATTAATAAAAAAATAAAGGGTGGTTGGACCATAGGGGGTGGCTAGACCACCCCATTTTAGCTTTGAGCCACCCCAGGGCCAATAAGGGATGGTCCGACCACCCCTAAGGGCCAAACGAAAAAAATTAAAATAATGGGTTGGCTCTTAGTAGTGGTCTAAGGGCCAAACCATTGGGGTTTTTCGGCCACTCTTGGCCGGCCATTGAGGGTGGCTTGAGCCACCCCTAGCTAAAATGGGGTGGTTCGGCCACCCCCTATGGCTAAAATGGTGTGGCCAGTCACCCTTTATTTTTTTTTTTTATTATTATTTTTTAAATGTTAAATAATATTTTATTATTATTTTTTTATTAGTAGGACACGTGCCCCATTTGTAGCTTTATGATTTTTGAGAATAAATTTTAGCCATAAACTGAATATTCTCTAGTCCATTTGTTCTCGTAGACATGGCTTATTTCTTTCTTATTATTATAAAAAAAAAAAAAAAAAAAAAAGAAGTTATCAATAAACGGTTAGTGGTTTTCGATTATAAAATAACACCCATTTAAGTGGAGCGGTTACAATTATTAAAATTCTATAACCATCTTATACAGTTTCGAGTTAAAGTCAATTACTAATCGACAGGCATACAAGGAAGTAGATGCTGATCATGAGTAGATGCTAATCATGCTGTTAAAGTAAAGATTTTTTTTTTTTTTTTTTTTAAATAAAGTCTTTTTATTTTTGGGTTTTCTTTTTGGTTAAAAGACATTGGTTTGTTATTTGATAGCCTCTACTATCAAGTCATGGTATAAACCAACCTTTTTACTGCATCTAATTACTATGTGACATATTATCAATTTAAGAAAAATGTAAAAAATAAAAGTGAGAACAGCCATACCAAATCAAAATGAGAAAGAGGAAAAAAAAAACATAGCCGGCGAGACCCAAACCAGACCTAGCCGTGGGTCACCCTTTCCGGCCGGCCACTTTTCTGTTAAACCTAACTTCAAAATTCGTTTCTAATGCATCAAAACTCATTTTTGGATTTAAAACTAAAATCTAGAAAATGAAGACTAATCATTTAGAGATTCTATCACCCTAAAAGGATTCGCCGGAGAGCGCTACTACTTGCCGTGACCTAGCCGTAGATGTGGTGGGTGAATGGTGCGAGTCTCCCACTAGGAGAGAAAGAGAAGAAGAGGAAATAAAATTTTCGGTGAAATGAAGGAATGAACCCGCGAAGAAGAGAAAGTGAGAGACAGAGAAAAAAATCCAATATTTTTGTTCCTATTCTATCATGTGTAATTAGCTGTGACGTGTACACCTTCTATCGGTTATTGCAACATATGGACTTCATAGAAGGTTTATCCTTGTTATTTGGGTTTTGGTTTTCAATGACTGAAGAAAAGCGACGTCGTGCAGAGGCGTAAAAAGGAGGTGAATGGTTGTAGCTTCATTTTAGCCGTTTTGCAAATTGCTCCCTGTGGCAGCCGACTTTTGAACTCATTTTCAGACCAGCGAAAGGTACTCTCTTTGTTCTTATTTTCACGAAATTATTCTCTAAGATTTTTTTGTATTGCATCCTGTGGGTTTGAGTCTAGGGTTCTTCTTCATACCAAAGTGATTGAATTTTTTGCCTTGGTAATTGGAGAAACCTGATTGATGATATTCAGCTTCAGGAAAACCATCGCCGCCTTAGATTAGCTTTACCGCCCAGCCCGGAACACGCCACTACCGCCCAGATTCGGACGCCGCCACGCCACGCCCAGGCCGATCCCCACACCGCCCAGTATCGGACCACGCCGCCACGCCTAGGCCGATCCCCACCGCTGCTCCACCGGTAACTTGTATAAACAGAAAAAATTTCTGTAAAATTAACTTTTTTTTTTGATAAGTAAAATTAACTACAAGAAATAATGGATATTCCCCAGATGATATGTGAATGTCTTATAGAAACTTGAAAAAAAAAAAGGTCTCATTCCCCGGTGGCGGCGTGCTCCGGCCGTGGTGGTGGGCTGGGCGGTGAAGGTAATGGTTTGCGTGAGAAAAGCTGAGTGAGAAAGAAGAAGGAATGGGTTTTTTGGGTCTTTCTAAAGTGAATAAAGAGGCTGAAGATACGATCCCATGATTTGTGGGTCTAATTAGTCAATGTGCATCAGTTAGGGATTAGGAGTTCTTGTCTGCAATATTGAATTTTTTGTCCATTAGAAATTTAGAGTCATTATGTGTAATTATTAAAATCCTAATCCATTTGGGATAGGAGCTTTAGAGGCCTATAAATTGTGGATAAGGATCCCCTCCATTTTGAAATGGAGAGGAACCATTTTATGGTCTAGATTAGATTTCACAAACTTAATAGTTTATATGTTGCTACATGGTGAATATGGTGCCACTTCATTTAAATGATGTGGCACTATCTAGAACAGTTAGATGTTAAACAACAAAATCTAGACTTTGAAATGGTTTTTCTCCATTTCATTTGAAATGGAGAGGATCAATTTCCATAAAGTGTAGAGTCATAAGGGCTTATTGTTCAAGAAATAAAAATTAAAGCTTTGGCTTCGTTTTGGTTTAGGAGGTCAGATCCCCTCCATATGATCACTCTTTTCTCTGTCTCTAATTCTTTTTTTAGCAATTTTTTGATTTACAATGGATATCTAGGGTCCTATCAAGTTGCTATCAGAGCATTGACCTTGTGCATACCCCTTACACATAATCAAAAGGAAAACTTTGACATATCTGATTTGGTAGAATACCCCGTGACTCCCAATAACAAATCCCAACAGAGTGATGAGACTCAATTGTAGTCAAGGATTAAAGGAACGACTGACAACAAAGTTCGATCAAAAGTTTGAGAGCAGTTTAAAGTATTTATTTAAGATTTGATCATCCAAGGTTTCGCCAAAGTTGTCAAAATCGCAGGTGTGGTACCTAGGGCCAACTAGAATGGTGTCTTCTTAGCGATCATGATCAAAGGTGTTCTTGCATAAAGGCAAAATTTCCTAGATAGAAAGAAGAAGATCCAACTAGTTGGATTTTATGAATGGAAATTTTTTTTTTCACTTCTATCCAAACCTGAAGACACCTCCACCAAGATTAATGGAAGCCACCTTAACCTTTGATGCTTTTAGCACCTGATGGAAGCAAAAAAAAAAAAAAAATTCCACTTGTTAGATCCCTTTCTTCTTGCCGAAGAAATTTTACCTTCATGCAAGGGAACCCTGATTGTGATCGCCAGGAGGACTCCATTCTGATTGATCTTGGGTTCCATGCACAGATTGCCGAACACGGTTAGCAATAGATTCAGAAACAAGTTCTAACAACTTTGGCTAAGGCTTGAGTAATCCAATTCTAAAAAAATCCATTAAGCTTCTCAAACTTCTAATCAAGCTTTTTCATATACCTTGCTTCAATCATTGACTCAAACTAACTCTCATCTCTCTATTGGGAATTGTTGTCGTATGGGGAATCCGTTAAATTAGAGATACCAAAATGCATGATGTTGATGCTCAGATGCCAATTTGACAGGACCTTAGGGTTTTATCAATCGTAAATCAAGAAATTTGAGAAAATTAGAGAGGAAGAGAGAAGATTAATCATTTTGAGGGGGATCAGACCTCCAAAGATTGACCACTTTAAGGGGATTAGACTTCCAAAACCTTTACGCAACATTGTATTTCATGGGTGAATAAGCCATTAAGGCATCTGCAATTTATAACCAATTCCCTATACAAGAAAGGAAGCCTCGAAAATGAAGTGCATAGTTACCTCTTTGGTTGACTAATACTTGATGCAGCGTGACTTAGTGGATTGCAGCAAATAACAACAATAAAGAACATATAGGTATTTCTAGATCTTGGTTCTATCAAAGGATCTAAGAAATCTTCTCTAAAATGCTATATACTCTCAAAGTTTTGAAGGAAAATTAAGAAGAAACTCAATTCAAAGTAATTCTTATTAAACAAACTCAAATATAATCAACAACTGCGTTCTAGGGTCTATAAAACATGTATTTATATGCCCCCAAACTCTAAACCTAAAATTAATACAAAATTGAGTCGGAATTGAACTTTTACGAGTCCTGTCTGGATGGGACATTCCCTTGTTCGGACGGTCCCTAAAGAAACTGAAAATTAAATATGTAAAACGACTGAAAATTGAAACATAATAGAGGGCCGTTCGGACGACTTGCGAACGGAGACTCTTTTGACTTAGTAAACATTGGAATTAGCAAACTCTCGTGAAACATGACTTTGTAAATCTTTGAGTTAGGTTTCCAACGCCATCAAGCTTGCTCCAATCAGAGGTCTGAAACTCTAGATACGGTCTTTTTAGTAAACATCGTCAATCGAAAATAACATAGGCGTCCGAACGGTCTCCGACCGAGCTTGCAAACGAGGCTCTCGGGTTGAGGCTCGTCCGGACGGGCTGCAGACGAGCTTGCAAACAAGGCTTGCCGATCTGCATCAATACTTATCCAAAAAAAAGGAAAAAAAAAACTTCTAGTCGACTAATTAGGCCCAATAGTATAGACTTCCCAAAGAATAAATATCTTGTAATTTATCAACTAATTTGACCTAAAAATCATGGGATCATATCATTTGACATGAGATTAGTGTTTTCCATTATTTGACATATACTATTTATCATTTATTGTACTTGGTGTAAAAGGACTAGATTTAAAAAGAAAAGAAAATAAAAGAAGAAAAAACTGAAAATTTTTTGTGGTAACTTTGAAAATTTTGGTATTGCAGGTTATTTCATTATGGAGATCAAGGCAGATATAAAAGACAACTCTCTCATTCTGCTGAAGCAAGGAGCTGAAGCTGTGAGTTCAGTTAAAATTTGAGCTTATAAAGGCCATATCTAGCTGGTTTAATTCATGCTGACCACCATTGCATCAGAAAATTACATAATGAAAAAACTGTGTGCATTTGTCACCTTTTAGCCAAAGAACTCTCGATTTTTGTCTCCAACTAATCTCTTCTTGAAGAGTAGTTTTTTCTAGATCACTGACGAACAGACTTTTCCTCAGCTTCTCTTCAGAATCTAACCCTCTCTTTTCCTCAAGTCTCAAAAGCGCACGGTTCTTCGAGATGAGCCTTTTTAAGGGAATCCTCATTACCTAACACTTGTTCGTTCCACAATTTTAGATCAACCTTGAAAGCCTTAGCCTTTAGTTTTTGAGCCAAAACGAAGCTAGGAGATCCTTGAAAGCTATAAGATGACCACCAAAGCCTCACCCTATCCACAAACCCATCTTCCTTCAGCCACATATTCTCAAACTAAAAAAGGGTCTTTTGCCCCCTTGAACATTGCCACAGTCGAGGAGAATAGGGAAATGGTTAGAGCATCAAGGAATCCTCTTTTGTAAGAGCCTAGGATATTTAGCTTCCCAATTCAGAGAAACAAGAAACCCATCTAGTCTTGACCAAGAGGAATTAGACCACGTGAACAACCCTGCTCTGAAATAAAGTTGGAAAACTGTCATTGCGGGAGAAAAACGAGCTACCCGCGATCTTTCTCAAGGGAAGTGGGTGACATTGAAATCACCAAGGTAAATCCTACCAACTAACATGGCCAACCAGATCCTCCCAGAGAGACCTTTTGAAAGTATCGATATTAGGGCCATAAGCTCCCGCAAAAGCCTAAGCAAAGTCATCCTCAATATTTCTAAAAGAGCAAGCCACAACATACTCCCCCACACGCACCTCAATCTTCTCCACAACCCTCCTATCCCACATTAGTAGAATTCCATCTGACGCCCCACTAGAAGGAAGATAGCACCGGCCGACATACTGGCAACCCCACAAACTTCTCACAATACTGCTAGAAATAATCTCCAGTTTAGTTTCTTGCAAGCAAATAATGTATGCCTTCCTTGCCTTAAGATATTTTTGACTTTCAAACACTTGCCACCTTCATTTAACCCTCTAACATTCCACGAAAACAGCTTAGGATTCATGTAAAACCTCTTTGAGCCCTCCCCTTGTTCCTACCACGAGAAGCACTGCCAATGTGTGCATCATAGTTAATGGAACTGAACGGACTATTAAGTTCTCTCACACCTTTTTTGCCCACTTTCGAATGAGAACCCACACCCTAAGCGTCATTGTTTGCTAAAATATCCAAAAACAAGGCCAATAATCTTCCCTCATAGCCATCACACGTAAGGCCCACAAAGAGACTAATTTATAATTTTAAGCTGATCTTACATTCCTTGCAGAGAGTTTTTGAGTCAGCTTTTGTGGGAAGGAGGTCTATTGTTAAGGAACGCTTCTCAAAGAAGTATAGACATCCAACTTTGGATTCTAAACTTACTCTTAAGCGCTTAAATGCGGTAATTTTTTGTTGTGAATCCTTCTTTCCACCCTTCATTCCATAAATTGATGAAGCAATGCTTTGCTTCTTGTCTGATATCTTCTATAAATTAATTGTTGAAACAGGAGGCCAGGTGCATGACAAAAGCAAGACGACTTGGAGTTACTACTCCCTTGCTGTATTCTGTCGATCCTGTGCTGCATACTCTAACGTTAGAATTTGTGGAGGGTCCTTCTGTGAAAGATGTATTCCTTGAATTTGGGTCACATGGTGTTGTTGAAGAGCGGTTGGATGATATTGCTTTACAAATTGGTGATGCAATTGGAAAATTACATGATGGTGGTCTCATCCATGGAGACTTGACCACATCGAACATGTTACTCAGGAGTGGTACCAATCAGCTTGTGAGTTTCCCTTTTTTTTTTTGTTGTTTTTCTTTTGGTTGGTATGACCGAATGTTTCCCATCTTGATCGTGATTTCCATGACTAAAGTTATTATCAACCTGCTTATTGTCAGTCAATATCTTTCTATAGGTCCTCATTGACTTTGGTCTAAGCTTCACTTCAACCCTTCCGGAAGATAAAGCTGTTGATTTATATGTACTTGAACGGGCACTGATCTCCATGCATTCTTCATGTGGAAATGTGGTAAGCCAAGTGGTTTTGCTTTCCTTAATTCTAATTTTACTTGTACTTTTTTATTATAGAGAGAATTTATTATAGAGAGAAAATAAGCACGTAATTGAAACTCGGACTCTTCTAAGTGGTTGGGGTTGGAGAGCTAGCCTAAGATTAATGCTACTTTTTTATTTTTTATTTAAATTTCTTGCTTTTTTTAGAATGCTTAAAATAAAATCATATGCTTTGAACCCCAAGGGGTTGGCCCAAGTGGTAAGAGGCTTAGTCTTTGTGGTAGTTCATGAAGTCCAAGGTTCGAATCTCTTCGGGTGCAAACAATTCCTTGGGGCCACTCGATCCATGTCAAGGGGGCGCTCTACACTGGTTCGAGGTTTACTTGATTGGGGTGGGTATATGCAGTGGCCTTGCCTTGGAGGGGTTTCTTGTCAAAAAAAAAAATCACATGGTTAATTACATTTTCAGGAGTGTGTTTTGAGAATTCTGAGAATTTCCATACTTGAGAATGAAAATGGCAGGCACTTCTGAGACTGCGACATTTCTGCAGTCAAAATTATTTGCTTCTTTTTTTCTAACTTATTATCCTTGGACAAGATTCAAAATGAAAACATTGGAAATAACTTCATGTTACTATTTATTCCCAGGGGATGGATTTTTACAAGATAAACAAGATCAGATTCGAGAAAGTTGGTTCTTTTTGTGTATATTGTGTCATTTTCTTTTAAATGTGGAAAAACGCCAATTATTTGTGTTTGTTGTGTCATTTTTCTTTTTAAATGTGGAAAAATGATTCTTGATCATCGAACCCAAAATCCTCCAGTTTCTGCTTTCTGAATGGAGATTGATTTCCTCATTGTTACACTGCCTTGGATAGATGGATCGGATACTTGCTTCATATCGGAAGTCCTCAAAACAGTGGTCGTCCACATTTAACAAGCTTGCTGAAGGTGTGCACCCCCCCCACATTTGTTTGTTTTCTGCTTAATTAGGAATTTCAACTACTACTCTGTTTTATCCTTATTGCATTCCATATTTTCATACTTGTTTTTGCAACTTATTACAGTGCGACAAAGAGGACGAAAGCGGACCATGGTTGGATAAGCCATTTTGAAATATCTGTTCGCCATCAAGGTAAAAGGGAAGGATGTTCTAGTGGAGAGAGGAGTTTTCTAAGGTAATCAAACCCTGTGTTGTATTTATCACAGCATGTTTGCATGTTGTAATAGTAATTTAGAGAAATGCAAATGTTTTGAACCTGATGCTTAAGATGTGAAACATTTCCAGTCAGATATTAAATAGGCTACCAATGTGTTCTAACTTTTTATTTTTTTTTCTCCAATTAGATTATTTCTTCACTCTTGAGTGTCATGAGTTACCCTTTGCATAAGATGACGACTGCTATATGGTATGGTTGGCATGAAATTTAGCCATATGCTGTTAAATTGATTTGGGACGCTACAAAGAATTGATAATAAACTCCAGTTGGTCTACCCTATTATCAGTTTTTTTTTTTTTTTTCTTTTTCTTGGTGGGAGAACTTCACTGAACCAAATGCCAAACTATTGTGGGAAAGTGAGTATTCTTCGGCTCACATATAATTTTTAAGATTGTGATCCAAACTTGCTAGTAAGTGCCCATATTATTTTGTTACCTAAGATTTCAGTCTAAATTTGTTTCTTTCATTGGGGTGCTACTCTTGTAGTAATCTACCTCAGGTGTCATATTTGCATTATTTTTTTTTATTATTATTATTATTTTGGAGCACATAATTACTCAGGATCATCCCGCCTATATGTTATTCTCGAGGGCTCTTGACTATGTAAATATCATTCTTAAGAACCATGAGCCTTGACAAAATCCTTCTGCTTCATTTATTGGAATAGTGCTCAAGTGGTTGTCCCCTTCAGTTTGCTATACCATTTGTTTATGTGGCCTGACTTTTTTGTGTGTTTATCTTCGGATTTGGTCTTTTCTATCACAAGCTTAGTTGGTTTTTTTATCAAGACATATACGCTTTAGTTTCGTATGGTTACAGATTTTGTTCTTAATCCTCATGGGTCTTGCGTGTCATGTGATTGCATGTGAAAGGATGTACCACAAAAGTGTGGTGGGGTGCTTGACACGGGTTTGAGATTTAAGGTGGATATAAGAAAGTGGCTCTGCGGTAAAGGTCATTTTAAAAAAAAAAAGTACCACAGGTCCACAAGACACTGAAAGTGGTCCTCAGGCTATCATAATTGGTATCGAGGCTATTTCCCTAATAAATGCATGTACAGATTTCAGTTTCATTATCATCTTCATTCATGAGTTCATGACTAATACTAACAATGGCAGAATGCAAGGGATTTTCATGTACACTTCCTGTCTACTTGTGTATCTCATTTTGGTAATGAAAATTTTATTTATATAAAGAAAAAAGGGCAATAATTGTGGTAGTATAACCATGATTGAGACCTCATTGCAAACTTACTTGAGTATGATACTCTTTCACCCAAGAAGAAAAAAAAAAAATGAAAAAAGCTGGTGCCTACATCCCATTGCAATTACCTATTCCAGGCTGGCTAAATTTTGGAAATGATTGCATTTCTGGTCCAATAAAATTAGGGTGGGGTTGGTTTGATTGTGACTACATCCATTGATGCCCAAAACAGATTTTTGCCAAAAGCTGTTGCCTTCAAAGAAACCAGTAAAACGAGCCTTCAACTTGATTTACCAGTTACCGGATATCAATTGGAGTGCTACTTCACCGTGTATATATATATATATTAAATATTTGTTTACCCATCTTCCGTGTTTACCCGATTCTAAGAGAACCTAATATAAGCAGTTGCTCTGGAACATGCTTTAGGTTAACGAGGCATGGCGTAATCGTGGGCTTGTTGCACCCCCACATGATTGTCTTTGCAAAATTTCTGTTTAAAACTACTGTTAAGTGTTTAGTGTCATTTTCTTACACATCTTTAGTTTATCTTTTTTTAAAAAAATTAATAATGTAAATTTTACAGATTCAGTAATAGATTTGTTCATTTTTTATACGAAGATTGATAAAAAAGCAAAAATGAAAACTAAATAAATCTCTTATCACATTCATGTCACATCAATTAACGTCTTTTTGACAAAGCAAAGGTTATTTCAAGTCTATTAAATAATTTTTTTTTTTTTTTATCAGAGATTTATTAAGTTTTACTTTGGTCCAAATATTTAATCTCATTTTCTCTCTCTCTTGTAAGGACATGTCACAAAATATATATATATATATATATATATATATACAACCCCATCAAAAAAAAAGAAAAAAGAAAAAGAGAAAATATCAGCATTTTCTCTGAACCAAGAGGAGGAGAAGAAGGAAGTCCTTCTGTCATGGATCAACGCCATCGACTCTACAACACCCATGTAAAACTCCTGGCCTTCGACATCCTCTCTCTCACCCAAACCCCTTCTCATTCTTCCTCAGAACCCATCTCCTTTTCTCGCAAAGGCACCCTTCTTTCCCGCGCAGAAACCGTCGGCACCATCACCTCCCGCGAGCTCAAACCCGGAAAGTTCCTCAAATTCGCCATCGACGACGGCACCGGATGTGTCAGCTGCGTCCTCTGGCTCAACCACTTCTCGTCCCCCTACTTCGCTCGGCGTAGCCCGCCAGATGTTCGACTTATTGCCGAAGCGGCGAATCGCTTCGCGGCGGAGATTAGGCTCGGGGCGGCGGCCCGAGTGCGCGGGAGGATCACCAGTTACCGGGGGGCGGTGCAGATCACGGTGTCGGATGTGGTGGTCGAGAGAGACCCAAATGCGGAGACCTTACATTGGTTGCACTGTATTAGTTTGGCTCGCAAGTGTTACGATGTTGGGACTCCAAACAAGTAGTAGTAGTCGCTGTGTTGGTTGAAAGAATTCAATCAATGTGTTCTTGAATTTGGTGAAATGGGTTTTGGTTTTGAATTCGATTCCTGCAATTGTGCGAATGAATTCTTAAAGAATTTTGAATTGGGATCGATTTTGAGCTTTGAATGCTCGAGCCAATTCATGATTATTCTAAGCACAAAAAGGCTGAAATATAATGGAAGGAAATCGTAAAAATTGGAGAAGTTAAAGATTATGGGGCATTCATTTTCTAAATTCTCTGCATTCTTATTGCAGATTATGTAGGTCTAGAATTCTATATATGTTCAACTTGCTTATATATATATATATACTTTTGAAAAGTTACATTAAATATTCTTAGTTTAAAAAATCAATCTATAAATATAAATGCAAAGCATATACCTATGATACAGTAAGGCATAAATACTTCAACTCTGACATAGCGTGTAATTCTATAAAATTAACTAATTAAGGGTAAGTTACACTTTCTCGCTGAATAATCACCACATTTGTATTCATACTTCTAAATTTTGACTCATTGCTACTTACTTCTACGATACGAACTATCATTTTGTTCCGAGTTTCACTCTATGGTAAATTACACTTTGTCTCCATCCCAATTTACCACCTCATTTTCACTTACATCTCTAAATTTTGGCTCAATGCAATTCACTCCATGCATGTGATGTGTTTACCATTCACATTTATTGGTTCAATCTAACTCGGGGAATAATTTTCGAACGAAATGGTAGTTTATAGGGATGAGTTATAGTGAGCCAAAGTTTAAAGGTATGAATGCAAATAGGGGTGGGCAAATTATTCAATTACCGCCTACCGACTCTACCGACTTCCGGCTGTCGGTAATAAAAAAAAAAAAATTATACCGACGTTAGTAACCGAACTGAAAATGACTTAACTAAAACATTAACCACCGAAGTATGGTAGGGCAGCGTCCTAGCAATATTAATTGGTTTTCATTTAATTTTATCTATATTAGTGACAATTTGTAATAATTTAAGATAATGAATATGGGGCAAGGCTTAGGTGCGGTAGTTTTGAACTACCGCACCATGCTGTAGTCCAAAACTGCACCAAACGGTGCAGTTTTGGGCAATAAACAAATAGTTCTTTTAAAGAAAAAGAAAAAGAAAAATATTTAAAAACTAAAAGTATTAAAAAAATAGAAGAGAAAAAAAAAATGAAAGGGGTGGAGCCACCCCTTGGCCAAAATGAAAAATATTTTTAATTATTAGTTTTTTATATTTTTTAATTCTTAAATAATTGTTTGTTATATTTTAAAAAAAACCTATTTTTTTCCAGCCCAAAACTGCACCGTTTGGTTCAGTTTTAAATTTTTCCTTCTCAAAACTGCACCAAACGGTGCAGTTTTGGACTACTGCATGGTGCGGTAGTTTTGCACTACCGCACCTAAGCCTTGCCCATGAATATGTTAAGGGTGCTTCAAAACATGTCCAATAAACACTTGTTTAGCCCTAAAAAAGCCATTTGGGCCTAAAAACAACCAATTTAGCCTAAAACGGGATTTTATTGTTTTGTATGTTCAAGATTAAACTTTTGTTTTAGTTAAAATAAAAAATAAAAAAATGGTCCTCTAAAAGTTAAAAACAATCAATTTTTGGCCCATTTAAAAATAGTATTGGCCCAATTAAAAAAAGCCCACGGTTAATCGATTAACTAAAAATTTGAAAAATTTATTCTTATCGAAATGAATTCGGTAAATTAATCGATTTAACCGACAATTTCGGTTAATATTTCAAAAATGCTTCTCCTGTTAGTGTTATAACCGATACACACCCCTATATGCAAATGAGGTAATAATTTGGTAGGGGGCAAAGTATAATTTATCCTTAAAATTAAATATATATTTTGATGAACGAATGAAGTGATGTTACGTGGTTAGCTATTTGACACCATAGTTCCACACAATTTTTTTTCTTCTTTTTCTTTGAACCTTCGCTCCAAACTATATCAATCAATTCAATCCACAAATGGAACAACAATTTGCTACAAATTGCTATACCCTATTCATACCAACTCATCTAATAAAGTGACATGTGTCCCATAACTATTAAAAAATACGTGAGAAGCACATATTAAAAAAAGGGTTAAGTACTTTTTTAGTACCTCGGTTTGCACTTTTTTATTTTTTTCCCTCTAGGTTTCCACAACAGTCAAATTAGGTACCTCACCTATGGAAAAATACAAAATCGATACCTCATTAAGTTTCAGTTAGAGAAAATTAACGACATGCCACGTGTCATTCCCAAAAAATGCCACGTGTCTTAAAAAAATTAAAAAAAATTGAAAATTGAAAATTCTATGGGATGGCCGGCCACCCCATTTTGGCCAATGGGGGTGGCCCTTGCAGTCCCTTTGGGGGTGGCCGAACCACCCCCAAGGGCCCTTGGGGGCCAAAATGGAAATTTTCAATTTTCAATTTGTTTTGTTTTTTGTTTTTTTTTTTTTTTGTAGATTTAGTTTATTATTATTATTATTTTTAATTTTTTAGGACACGTGGCATATTTTGGGAGTGGCACGTGGCAGATCGTTAATTTTCTCTAATGGAAACTTAATGAGGTATCGATTTTGTATTTCCCCATAGGTGAGGTACTAGATTTGACTGTTTTGGAAACCTAGGGGGAAAAATAAAAAAGTGCAATCCGAGGTACTAAAAAAGTACTTAACCATTAAAAAAAAATGTGTTTCTCACATATTAATGGACATATGTCACTTTATTAGATGGGTTTGTATGAATTTACTACAAACTAGTTTGTAGCAAATTTATGTCCCCACATATATACCCATGAGAAAAAAAGGATAAAGAAGAATGATTATGTGCCAACTAAGATATCAAATATGATGTGCCATATTTGATTAGTTCCTCAAAATATATCAATTTACTTCAAATTATATGATGTGATATATATATATAATGAACCAGATGTAATCAGATCTAACCCCATAGAAGTTAATTACAATCCATCTTTTATTTTAAGGCAAATTTTACAAAACCTCATGAATTTCCTGTATTGTTGTTTTTCTGTTTTGTATTTCCTTTGAGTTCTCCTGTAATTGGTTTTCTTTGCTGTAATTTCTTTTCCTGCATTAGTTTTATTGTTCCCTTTATTTCCCTGTATGGTTTTATTTATGCTTGTAATAAGGCTCTCTCCTCCTACTTTGTTGCGCTCGGTTGTTGCCCGTTATTACTGGTCCAAACCCTTGGGTTGTGGATGTGAACTTTATCCTGGCTTTCGAGTCGAGGAGGATGAGTATCGGCTTGGGGGTTTTGCTCTCAAGGTCGAGGAATAAGTATCGGCTTAGGGTTTTGCTTTCAAGGACGAGGAATAAGTATCAGCTTTGGGGTTTTGCTCTCAAGGCCGAAGAATGAGCGCTACCTATGCATTAGATGGTGTCTGTTTGATGCAGATCTAAGTTTTAAATCTGATAGTTAGTCATAGGTTAGCGGATGCTGTGTTTTGGTTGATTTGGTTTGTTGTTGATGACTGTATCTTTAGCTTCGGCTATGATTTACTTCAGAGCTTTTTGTTCTGTTTGTAAGAGTTTTAGGCTCACAACTTTTATCAATGAATGAGTATGATATGTTTCAAAAAAAAAAAAAAATTTACAAAACCTCATGAATTTCTACATGTTTTGTCATTACTCCTCATTGTTCAAAAACTCTCAATTTAAGGTATTAAACTTTCAAGTTTTTGCAATGTCCCCATTTCCTTAGGATTTTCTGTTAAATCTTGTCAAAATTCTCAAAATACCCATTTTTATTGTATATAAAAAAAAAAAAAAAATTGTAAATATTCAAGAGTTTGTCAAGATTTAACGGAATTTGCGAAAAGTTACGCCTAAATTTTTGCAAAAACAAAGAATATATATATATATATATATATATATATATATATATATATATATATATATATATATAGGGGTGTTTTAGGAATTTTGACAAGATTTAATTGAAAATGAAAGTTCGATACCCTAAATTGAGAGTTTTTGAACATTAAGAGAGTACTTTCAAAACATGTACAAATTCAAGAAGGTTTGTTAAGTTTCCCCTTTATTTTATTAGCATTATACTTGGGGCCTTTTTTTTTTTTTTTTTTTATAACTTTGGGCCTGCTTTGAGTAAGCATTTTAGGGGATTAAAAATGCGTTTAATATTCAAAAAGTCCGTATGAAGAAAAAAAAATAATTGTTTGGTAAAAAAAAAAATGAAAGCACATTTAAAGTTCCAAAAAAAAAAAAAAAAAAAAAAAAAGCTAAAAAGCACTTTTGACAAATTTGTTTTGCCAAAAAACACTTTTTGACTTAAAAACTTTATTTTTTTAAACATAATCCAAACATGTACTCCTTAAACGTGCCATCCAAAATTTGTGGTCCTAAAAGAAATGATCCATGTATTGGTACGATGATGGTAGAGAGAAAATGAAAAATATTTTGAGAAACTTTAAATAATATTTGAAAGTTTCTAAAAAATAACAGATATTTTAACAAAAAATAGCCTTACCACACTTTTTATTATTTTAGCGACTCACTTTTTTAGAGCACCTCACTATTTTAACAATCCACTTTTACTATTCTATTTAAATATTCTTTTTTAAAGATTTGTTTATTCTTTTTTTAACTATTAAATAAAAAGAGAGAATGAAAAGCAAAAAGGAAAAGAGAGAAATGAATTGTTTAATCAATAGGTGATTGAATAGTAATTTTAAATTTGGTGAGTACTGTTCATTTCACTACTTTGTTTTGTTAAAGTAGTGAGGCTGAAAAGTGGACATTTAGGCCATTTTGGTTAAGGGAAATGCTAGGTGTTCTTCTGGTGTCTTCCTAACTGTGATATGACTTTTAAAATCACCAATAGATTAAAAGTCAATAACAATAACCTCAAATTCAATGATAATTTTAAAAGCCACATCACAATTGGAAAAAAAAAAAGGAGAACACTAGAAGAATACCTAACATTTCCATTTGGTTAAATTGCCTCACCAAAATAACTAAAAAATAGTTTTGATGAGACTGCAATGATGTAAGCGAGTGCTCTTACATGAATTCTTGGGAACTATTTCGTAGAAATAGTTATTCCTCAAAATGAGGGATATGCATTCCTCCCAAAAATAGAAGAAAAAATTACTTAAATCGAGAAATAGCACACAAAAGCCCTCAATCGAGAAAATAGTTACTCTCATATAGAGTAATGCTATAAGTTTTCTTAGAGTTTTTCAATAGTTATCCTAAATGTGATGTGGCTTTTAAAATCACCATTAGATCAAAAGTCAACAAATCACATCACATTTGGAATAATTCTAAGAAGACTCTAAAAAGACTTATAGCATTACTCTTATGTATAATAACTCGCACCAAATTAGGATTAAGGACATCCTAAAATGCTTAAAGTGGTAGTTTAAGACAATTTGAACATTTCAAGTCTAAAATATGAACGTGTATGTCATCATGTGCACTATTTTCCATTCATTTTAATGGGAACAACTACAATATAAATTTTTTTGCAACAAAATAATAATTTTAGGGTTCAAATATTAGAAATGATAATTTGGGGGTACGAGTAAGAAAGAGCAAAGATAATTACAATAATAAAAAATAAAAAATAGGGGTGTAAATCCGGTTGGTTATAACCGGCCACCAACTAGTTACCAGCTACCAACCGGTAACTGGTCAATTGCTTTTAAAAATGGTTGGAAATAACCAGTAACCAACCATACCGGTCCGGTTATCGATTTTTGCATTTATATACACCCGATAACCGGGTGTATATATTAATATATTTATTTTTTTAAAAAAAGTAAAACGACGTCATTTACTTTAGGTTTTTTCTTTCTTTTTATTTTATTTTATTTTATATTTTATTTTTTTTATGCACAATCACAACGAAGCCTAGCTTATTGGGTCAAAAAAGTTCTAATTGTTTTTTAAAAATAGGCCAAAAAAAGGCTAAATTAAGCCCCAAAGTAGGCCCAAATACCCAAGTTTTGAAAAACCTAATTACTAGTCCAGATAACTAGCTACCAATAGGTAACTGACGGTTATCACATAACTGGACAACCGGCAACCAATTACTGGTTCCGATTTTTAAAATTGACCAACCGACTACACCGATTGAGAATAACCAGTGTATCGGAATAACCCTCTTAGTAGGGCCCTTTGTAAGTCATGTCCTATTATGTTTGCTGTCACTTAAGAAGATTCCTAATAGCCGACATCGTGGTATTACATCAAACAAGGGACCATTTGAGCTAACCGTGACACGAGGTGAAACTTGTACTTATTTTAGGTTTAGTGGCATTTTATTTATTGATCATGATGATATTAATAAGTGCTTGTAATGTGGACATCAATAGCAATTAAGACCTTTATTTAATCTCTACCAAAGAAAAAATAATTGCACCCCACTGCTCTTAACTTACTAATGAAGAAGGGGCGTTACACATTAATGTAAGATGGGGTGTTCTGGCTAAGGAAATTACTTCATAGCAGCTCATAAATTTCTTGCATGCAGTAGTTTCAGAAGATGGTGTAGGTTGTTGGTCAATTACTTGCACCCAACTCCACATAGTCACAGTTGATCTACCCAAAGTACACTTTAAGTTTGACTCTCTCAATAGTTTGCTCTTTTTTTTTCAGGGAATTTGGGTGTGGGGGACTGAAGACCGATGCAAAGAAAGGGAGCTTGACACAGCCCACTTTTTTTTTCTTTCTTCTGTGTCCACTTCTTTTGTGGTATGTAGTTGAAACAGAGTTACTGAAGCAGCAGCGGTTGAAAGCAATATAAAATGTCATTTATTTGCCAATGGCATTAAGTGGGGAGAGGGTCTGGAAATGGCAACATTGCATTGGCGCCCAGTGAATCAAAACAAAAGACAGAGAAAGCCAGAAAGGAATATGTAAAGGACCTCTACATATAATGACTTACTGGTGACTGCCTGACACATCTATGAAAAGAGTAAGCTAGTGTGAGCTTTTTGTTTTTAGAGATAAAGAAAAAAATGAAATGGTCTGAGACAGTCAACCAAATTCACTTTTGTATTTTTCAGTAAAATCATTAGCAGCAACAGCAAAAGAAGCTTCATATCAATCAACACTCTTTTTTTTTTTTTTTTTTTTTTTTTCACTTTTAACTAGTTTCTGTTTACATCTCTAATTCTTTCCCCAGTGCAAAATATCTACCCTGAGATTATTTCTTTCCCCTTTAACCAAAAAAATAAAAAATAAAATTGCAAGCCAAATGAAGTTGGTGATTCTGGAGAGACTGAGCAAGTTCATCCTGCAAGAACACAAAATATACTATTCTTTTAGCTTATAGAATGAGCTAGCCGCCATAAGTGTGAAAGCATCAGTACAAGTTTTACAATAAGAACAGCATTATTTTGTGAAAATTAGCTTACCTTATTGGTAAGATTGAATATACTAGTAAACCACAAACTTCTGAGGCTATTTATTGACAAAAATCACAAATTCTGTACCTGTTGTTGTGACAAGGATAAGCATGGACAGAATTAGACAAAAGGCATAGGCAAGAAGAATTACAGCCAAGCCAAGAATAGGAAAGGAAAAACAGACAACCCTTCTTTTGGATTGTATGGGTAACAGAATGTTTCTATAGCCATTGAAACCAAGTACTTGGCAGCACATGGACCTGCAAGATGGGGACTGAATGCAGAAAAGAGTAAAGAACAAGCAAGAGACCTCAACAAAAAACTACTTCAGAAGATGAATAAATAATTGGCTACATACTCTCAGGATATTCGTTGAGTAAGTAGCCTACCTTTTGATGCAGGAGTTGTGGTCAACTAGCTCAAGAATTTACTTGGGTAAAAAGTGAGAAAGCCGTTTGGCCCATGTCAAACATTCATGATTCTTGTCTGTCCTGAAAGCAGCATTAGGTATATTATAAACTATCCAAACCAGGTCAATGATATCAATGAATTAAAAGCTGACCTATAATTTTTGTTAGCATAACATAAGATTGATAAAAATAATAAAATAAGGTGAATAATTACCCGACCGAATTGAGGAGACGAATTGGTATTGGAAAATCTGAGAAACTTGTATTTTGATCAAAGAATTTTGTGTTTGTAGTAAATCCTGTATAAAGTTCATTCAAATTCGGTTCAATTATGATGTAGAATCATAATGATAGACAAGCAATTGATAGAAATCTTACTGTGGTAACCTAAACTACCTTGAAGAGCATCTTCTTCCATTGTTTCAAGTTGTACCATACTGGAATGTGAATCACTCAGATTTCTGTCCCTCAAAAGAAATTGAGTTCAGTGTATCCATGTGAATATGGCAACAGCTCTTCTACCTCAATCCTGGCATTGGAACAACTCATGCTTTTCTTTATACGGCTACGGTTTAAAGACTCGACCTCTGCCAAGAATATGCTATAAACTGGTCTGTGATCTGAGAACCTCGACTCCCCACGGACATATGATAATTGATGGAGGCCTCCACCCCACCATAATATACGATCGCACCTTCACATACAAATGGCCAGATTAGATTTAGTGTACCTATTTTCCACTTCCCACAGTTTCATTCATATATTAAATACACATTGCCTAATGATAACTTCTTTTGAAAAGGTGCATCAGTGTAATTTTTCTGTAACTCTTCTGCTATAAGATGTTTCTTAAAAAACAAAAAAAAAAAGAAAGGAGATTACCATGCGGGAGTTCTTCGCTTCTCCTTTGGATGCCTATCATCCCCTGCATATCTATCAGAATTATTCGAATACTTGTATGTAGGAGGGAAGTATATTATTCCTTCATTCCATCCCTCGAAGACATGCCCCCGTCTCTGCTCTATACGCAGCTGAAAGTATCAACAAATGTTCAGGATGAGCAATTCTTGGTATTGGTTGACAAAAAGCTTTCATACATTACAAAGCCCCCAAAAAATAGTAAGTAAAAATCAATACTACATCAAATAGGATGGGTAACCTGCCTGGTCATTTTCTAACAATGCCCTCCAATTGCGCATCTCAACAAGAGCCTTTGCAGAACGGTAAGATAGTGCAATACGGTAATTCAAATCTCCTAGCCAGATAATTCGACTGCACCAAGACAATCACAATGTAAGAACATAAGCTTTGGATTGCCCATTTCATAACATTAAAGATGAGATACCAAACATAAGAACCAATTGGAATAAGGGCCTCAGCCTTACTCATGATCTAGAATTGTTTGAGGGGAAGCCGCATCCCCCATGCCATGAACCCTGGGAAACCTTGTCTTCCTAAGGATCTCCATGACATCAGAGTTTCTCCTTAGCTCATCACCCTCCTTCTGCCCAGAGGTCAAATGGCTACATACGAAGCAAAAGCTCGTTTGGTGCAAAGACATGCTAATTGAAATTGAACCCTGGAAAAACCAAGCAAATGAGAGTGCCACCGTTTCCTAGTTCATGATAATTTTACTCTCAAATTCAAGAAAATTTTCACAAGCAAAAATATACCTTGTTTCCAAGATAACCCATCAGTCCTCTTCCCACACAAGACACTTTCATGTTGCGAACATCGTCCCTGAGATCACTCTTTACCCAAATGGTTAGAAATATCCCAACCATTTGCTTACTGGCAACCAAGCAGTACCTTGAGTGGCCTGACTGTCTATCTCTATCCTCCATGGACAAAGGCCCGCTGTAGGATACTGGCGAATAATATGATGCCACTGGTGAATCCCCAGGTACATTCTCATCATCAGAGGAGCCATATCTGAAGTTCAAGTCATAGTCACTTGGCCTGTGGGCAAACATAACTCGGTCACAAACACTAAACCGCCTATCAAGTCGGGGCTGTGGAATTTCCATGTCGTTGTCCAATCTCATGCTCCGACTCAAGGATTGGAATGATCGACGATGGAAAAGAGATGAAGCCTTCTGCCTTGTTGATCCTTCAAAGTCAGAATCTAATTCCACAATTGGATCAGGGATTGGTGAAGGTGTGTGGCATCCACCACTAGTGCCTGGAAGACTGTTCAGGGTCTTCCTAATTAGAGCTAGCCATTTTCTAGCTGGGCCATTATCTTCTGTGCCCAAAACATTGCCAGCATTCAAAGGAACAATTTCTTGAAACCTGACAGCCAAGACGGCTTCCGTTAATATAAAAAAAGTTGCTTAACTAAAATAAAAGAGAGAACACCATTTGATTAATAGGGCCTACCCAAGAACATAAATGTCAGCAGGAGGAGAGGTATGAAGCCAATCTTCAAGATTCAAATTACTAGGAGGAGCTTTTCCAGCCACATTCCATGTAGCTACAAAAAGCCTATAACCCAAATGGAAAGAACTCAATAAAACCCAGCACACAGCAAAAGAAATTAACCAATGCAAGCCAATGAGTAGCACTCGAGCATACCTATAATTACGCACATCCGTAACTTGTGAGGTATCAAGGTCAATCTTACCCCGCCGGATTCGATCAGAGTTCCTTTTGTTTGATCTCGCTGTGAATTTTCAGGAGGGATGAGTGAAAATAATTGGGAGCAAGAAATAAGGAGACTCTTAAAGCATAATTGCGTCTTCTAAATATGTTTTAGCTTTATTTTGTGAGGGGTTTAAGAATGGTGTGGTCCAAATGAGTACTGAAGTGTCTGATACTGAACCTGTTTTGCTTTTCTTGATTGTGCATGCCTCCCTCTCTGAATAGTTGCTCCTCCACTCTTCATCACCACCTGAAAAAGAAACACCATAAAGTTGTTAAAACTGTGCTATTTTCCACTGACTGCATCAATACCATATATCAGGCACTATTAAAAACGACATTTAGTAGAAAAAAAAAAAAAAAACAAAAACAAAAACAAAAAATGAATTTCAGAAAGAGGAAGCAAACAAGGAACAGATCTTGAGCTGCAAATAGAACTTGCTGACCCCATTAAAACCAAATATATATCTATAATTGCTGTCTCAAACAGTGATACAGAAGTAGAATAATGCTAAGTGCATTCGGGGTCTAGAAGAATCTTAAAGCAAGTCAGGTATTGCAGATAAAATCCTATTTTTGTTGTTGATATCAAAGTTAAGATTCCCAATTCTAGAGCCCTAAATTGCATCCAAATCATGCAGAAATTAACAAAAATGTTAGGCCATTATCACCTCCATAAACGACATCGTCTGCGTGAAAGTCCTCAGCTTTGCTTTTGATGTTGAACCACTTCTTGACCAATGTCTTCGGCCATGAAAGCTTCAACAAGTAAAGAGAGGCAGCAATCTCAGAAACCCCAGAAATTTGAAAAAGAAAAAAAGGTATACAATTTAAGAGAAGTGGTGGCATTTCTTAAACCTTGCTTTTCTTGGAACTCCCATCTCTCATTGTTGCACAAACTTCATATAGCTATCCAGATTTCCAGATATCTATTTTTACAATCCGCTCTTCAACTAGTTTGACTGTGGAAAAATGAACTAAGACTCTGCAGTAAAATCAAATCTCAGGAACCAAAAAAAAAAAAAAAAAGCCCAGAAACTGGGTTTGTTTTTCTCTCCAGAATGAACCTAAAAATAAGAGAAAATCCGCTTGTTTATGCTCCTCAAAGCAATGGGAGAAAGAAAGCTCAATGATTAACAAGAGAGTAGAACTGAACAATCGGGGCGGCTAACTAACATATTCTGTTTCTTCAGGTAATGAAGAGAAGAAAACAATTGATGGAACCAAGAAAATCCCAGTTTCTCGGCATTTAGTAAACACAAAGGTAAAACCCAGATGAGTAATTTCCGTTGTACTTCCTATTTTCAGCGTTGAGTCGAGAGAAAAACAGATGGAAACAGAGGAACAGAAAACAGAGCAAATTTGAAAGTGAACCAGAGAGAGAGAGAGAGAGAGAATGACAGACCCCCTGAATGCGTAGAAGGAAGACAATGAGATTCTGAGGATGGAAGGAGACAATGTAGGAGACCCTAAAAGAGAGAGAGGAAGGGAGAGAGAGAGAGAGAGAGAGAGTGAGAGAGAAAGAGAGTTTTGGCTCTCTCTGCAACCAAAAAAAAAACTAAAACAAAAACACCTCGTTGTGGGTACTGAGCAAAGTATCGAATTTGAAGAGAGAATAAAGTGGTGTTTGGAGGAGATGCAGCTTGGCTTCTTTCTCTCTCTCTCTCTCTCTGTGGAGGCTTTTTACCCCAAATCCAAGGCCGACCCAAAACCAAAAGCTTTGGATGGAGACTTGGGAAGTCGCGGAGGGATGGATATATTGGCCACCCACCGGACTCACTCACCCAACCACGACAGTCACACGTTGCCCGGACTCTCTCTCCGTCTCTCTCTTTCTCTCTCTAACCTCTGCCCACGGTCAGCAAGTTAGGTTTGATCTAACATGCAAGCAGTGCCAGTACTTGTACTCAAATCTTTCTATGAGAGGAACTCAGGAAGGAAAGCAGCAGTTAAAGAAGAAAAAAGATAAAGGGAATGTGGGAGAGAGTTAATTGTTTCCCTTTCCTCTGCTTCTTTTAAGTGCATTTCTTTTATACCAAATCCAAAAAAAAAAAAAAAAGGTTGTTCAAATATGGAACAGAAACTTGTAATACTTGTCCCCTTTTTTGTTTTTTTTTTTTGTTTTTGTCAAAATTCATTTCTTTGGTGATAAGACTCTCATCTCATGTGATTGTTTGCAGAATTGAAGGGAAGAATGTGGGTTTTTGGGGTTTGAGAGATATGCATAGGTTTATAGGATTTTGAGTGGGGGAATTTTGGTATGTACATCCATTGGGGTTTGGGACATTGGAAGCATTTTTGTGTGTTTTATAAACTCTAGAGGCAATGCATCTCCTCAAAACCTTCATTTTGGGAGGCTCTTTTGACTCAATTTAGACTTGTGTCCCAAGGCATTTGTCCCATTTTTGGGGTTAATTTCATTTGTGGATTAATGTGAAGTTTATGCTTTGCATGCAAAAAAAAATGACTTGTTTACATGAATGTAGGATCTTGTTAGGTGATTGAGGTCCCCTAACCCTAGTTCACTCACCCCCACACCCCACCCCCACGCGATCTTCTAGGGTTTAGTGTAACTAATGTTTAATGCCTAGCTCAAACAAAAGTGATTCTTGGTTTAAGTTCTCTAATCTTAATTGACTATTCTTAATACACATGCTACATGTGGGAGACCGTGTTTGTTCCCCTTAGCTCGGTCTTAAATTTTTTTTATAACTTAACGCGCTTTGCGATTAATTTATCAAAAACACTATTTTGCATTTTCTCGGCATACCCAACTGGGTTGGCATGTTCAATCTACTCATATGATGAGAAAACATTAAAAGAGTATAAAATAAAATTTTTCTTAATTTATATGTGGTGGAATTAAACTATTGGAGTTGACGGCAAAACAATCAAAAGAACCATAATATTGATCTTCCAAAACCCTATTGAAACCCACTACCCCTAGTGAAGCTTCCACTAGTCAATTTTAGCAATTCGGACCCAATTCTAGGTTGTCAAAGACTTTTCTAACTCATACTTGTCCAAACAAATGCTTTCCTTTTCTGTCAACGTGGCAGGCACCCAATTATGATGGAGAATAGAAGAGTTTTGTGCCTCCCATTATCATCATTTAGCCAGATTAATTAAGCATTAAACGATGTGTTGAGCTTGATTAGGGAGTTGCTGATGTGCTCATTATATATATAATTTTTCGACACAAGTTGTCCTGAAAAAAAGTTTATTCAATTAATATTTTTCTTGTACATGTCATTGTATAGTATAAAGTGAGTGTTTAAATTCCGAAACATGGACAACTGGAATTTTCTTTAACTTAATCTGTAATAATGACATGTGTTATTTGAGCATGTGAAAGTCACATGTTTTTTTAATAGTATAGATAAACTTGGAAGAAATTTTATTAAAAAAAAATGTTCATTTCACATGCTAAGAGACACATATCATTATTATAGATTAGGTTGGAAAAAATTCCTCCAACCTAATTTAAAGGAAAACTCTGTCCATCTTTTAATATCATGTTAAATTTTCAGTTATTTTAAATTTTGAACTAATTAGAAAGAGTAATATTATTAATTTAATTAATAGTTATAAAACTTCTAA
>NC_081542.1:12099690-12137676 GCF_901000735.1 Corylus avellana
TTTTAGCAAATAATTTCATGAGCAAGAAACTTAAAAAAAAAAAAAAAAAAAAAAAGGAAAATTACTATTTTTCTCTCTATTTTATTTTATTTTATTTCTATTTTTAAAAATCATCTTCTCTCAGAGAATTTTCACTAAAAACGATATCCTTTTTAACTCAATTGTATATAACCCGACACTTGATGGAACCAATGATGAAAAATTTGGACGAACAACAAATACAAATTTTAATGACTAAATTCGAATTTCAGGGACTAAATTGGTAGTAAACTTAAACTTGAAAGAACCAAAATATAGACTCCAAAAACTAATTTTCACTATCACATCATCAAATTATATAGCAGATTTATAACACTCATTGATAAATGTGTAACGCTCCAATCTCATATTAAGAAAATGAGTAGTCAATATAGAGAGTTTGTAGTTTATAAGAGATATTCATCGGTGTTAAGTCTCATATTGCTTAATTACTAGATGAAACTTAGTTTTATCAGTAATTATAGAGAAGCTCTTAATTGACTATTCTTTTAAGGGTCCGTTTGAGATTGCAGTTTCAATAAGGGCGATTTTAAAAATTACGTTTTTTAAATCGCAAAAACGTTTGGTAAAACATGTTAAAAAGTATTTTTTATCAAATATTTATTATGCGAAATCATGATTTTGGTTTTAAATTCGCACTTTTTTGAATAAGCACCCTCTAGAATGCTTATAGAAATCGTAAATTTTTTTCCTATTTTAAATTAAGTGATTTTTAAATTGTAATGCTAAACACCTTACGTTTTGGGGTATCTTTTAAAAACATAAATTATTGTTGCAAAATCGCAATCTTAAAACGCACCCTTAGAATGATAACATATATGTGATTAATATTTTTTCCTACATCGTTACAATTATATCATAGCTTTATTGGGTGGGGGTTTATACATAATTTTTTTTTTTTTTTTTTTTTTGAGTCGTTACAAAAGGGCGGAGAGGGGAGTGGCCTACAACTTCAAACCTTTCACTTTCTTAGTGAGGGGGCTATTTGATCCACCATTTTCATGAAAATGGGGGTCTAAGGGGACGCCAAAGAGTTGGAGTCAATAATTGGTATGATGAATTTTATGATTCCCAAATCCTTTGTATACATGGCTTCTTCCTTATCCAATAGTTGAGTGCCACGTGGATCTTCATGTAGAGCCGTACGATTATTCATGGGTTCCCAAATATGTAGATGTTGCATAATAATAAAAGTTGTGGAGACATTTATTATAGTTGCAATTGTACAACAATCTCGCAGGATATCTCTTGCCTCTTTCCCTCACGTGTCACAGACCAACCCCCTGTTTCCTTGTGGGTCCACCTTTCATAATTTCCAGATCCGCAAAATTAAACACAAGAAAGCTCACAGTATAAATGTATGAGACAACTTCAATCTGCCTCTCATTCATAATAATGCAGAATTTTCTCCGTTTTAAATGAAATGAATAGTATTGGGATAAAAATCCTCGTGAAACTGTAAAAGTTTGAAGTTATCTGAATTCAAACTATTTATTGCATCAAACCACTTAAAAAATAGTTATTTGGTTTTCTAAAGAAAAAACGTGCTTTTTGGTTTTGGGAGAAAACTTTTTTGGTTGCCTCGCTAACATGTCACTCGTTTTAATAGTTAGTATTTTTTAAGTTGTTCGATGCAAGGAATTGTTCGTATTCACATAATTTTAGAATCTATAATTTTTTTAAAAAAAGAAAGAAAAGAAAAAATCATAGGGATTGTGATCCTGTTAGGATCCACAAAATGAATAGGCTTACACTTCTTTTTTTTTTTGTTTGAAGTGATTAACATTATAAGCCACTTAAAACATGCAATGGGAGCGGTGTGATTTTTTTTTCAAAAATATGAAATGGATAGGCTTTTACATTTTTTTTTTCTCGAGGTAATTGACGTTGTAAGTTACTTAAAAACATGCTATATGAGCGGGTGTGATATGGGTTTTTGATAAACACGCTATACTTTTTTAAAAAATATGAAAAGAAATTTGATAGAAGGGTTAATAAGAAGGCTTGGAATGAAAGAAATGAGATAATATTAACAAGCAAAACTGTGTCTGAGTTGTGGAAATTGAAGTTGATAGCTAAGTAGATAGAGAAACGAGGCAGTCAAAGGATGATCTTTAATTTGTACTTTGGGCAAAGTATCTTCTTCTGTTGGGAGGAAATTTGTTTGTGTTTCTTTTGCTTTTCTCAGCTTTGAAAGCCGCCCCTTCCCCTCCCCCCTTGCGCTCTCCTTTCTCCCATGCAGTTTTTGTAGCAGTATTTAAGGTCCCAATTTGAACTCTTTTTTTCATCTTTGGACTAGGCTTTCTTCTAATGTCGTTTTCTTCACCTTCTGGCAAAAGGGAGAGGAACTTCCAATGTACCCTCTCTGTGGCCCTCGTGTGTACCTGCTGCCATTCCAATGACCACTAAAAAGAAAAAGCAAATCAAACAACAAGAAGAGAGAGAATCTAAAATAAAAACACCCATATTTTCAAATCCTACTCAAGCTTGATTAAAACTTTATTATTGTCACCGTTGAAGGTTGGGATCCAACGTTCGGTTCTCTGTAATAATGATTAAACACAACAAAAATTGTATTTTTTTTTTTTTTTTCTGACATGCAGTTTTTGATGTGTTAGGTGGTCTGACACGTCAGTAAAATTTATTGACGTGGCCTTTTTGACGTGTATCAGACTTTAAAATTTTGAATGTCAAAAATGAAAATTAAATGCTAATAACTTTAAAAAGCTTAAAATTAACTGTTGATAACTTAATCTCATGCAATGACTTGATTCCAATCAATCACTTAAGTCTTAAAGAACAACATTCACTTAGCCGGCCCTAGGTAGGAGAAAACCTAGAGCTCTTACTTCCACCTCCTTTCCCTTCCCCCTACTCCCCCTCTTCTTTCCTTCCACTCCCCTTCTTAGATTTTTCCATTTTTTTTTTTTTAAGTTTATTTTTTTGGTTTTTCGACCATCCCTTTGCTTATGCTGCGCTGCGTCCATCCGCCTTCCACCATGCTGCACCGCTCTTCGCCTCCCCGAAATCGATTGAGCTTTTTGCCTCCCTCGCCTCAGCTGTTGTAGCTGTTTGCTGCTGGTTTTTTTTTTTTTTTTTAATTGTGTTTTTGTTGTTTTTTTTTTTTTGAAAAGGGTTTGACTTCTCCTTAAATCTGCTTTCATGAGCGATTTTTGGGGTGAAGGTTTTTGTCTTAGCCTTTGAGTTGAGCAGGATTAGTTTTGGTGTGAGGGTTTTGCTCTTATAGCCGGAAAAATAAAAGTTGAGAATATGAACTACTTATGTATTAGATTGAGTCTACCTAAAGTAGATCTGTTCAATAACCAAATTTGGACATGGGTTATAAAATGTTGAAGTCATAGATATGACTTGATTCTAAGATTTTTATGTTAATCTTTATGACGTTGTAACCTCATAGCTTTATATTCTCTCATGTAAGGGTTTTATGCTCTTAATCTTTTTTAATGAATGAATATGAAAGATTTAAAAAATAAAATAAAATAAAATAAAATCACCTATCACAATCATTATTAATTGTCTTAAGTTCATACATCTACTTAATGTTAGAGTTATCAGCTGTAAGTAGCTCAAATTGTAAATCTAGTTGCAAATCATACAAGGTACATAAAATTAAAATATCGCATGCATAAGCAAAAAAATAGAAATGCCTAATTTTATTTGTATGTAACTGCTTATTGAACGTTTGGCGTTCGAAGAACCCTAATTTATTTTTTATTTTTTGGAAAAATACACTTTACTCCCCAATAGTTTCACCCGATTTGCAATTTGGCCTCTAATGCTTAAAAATTGACATTGTACCCTAACAAAGTATCAAAAATCGCAATGTGACCAATAATTTCCATTTTATCTATTCAAAATTATGAAAAATACCTAATTGTTCCTATATTTTAAAAAAAATAAAAAAAAATAACTCAAAAAACAGAAAACAAGAAAAACAAAAAATTACGGTGGCCAAAATCACATCCAAAGGGTTTGGAGGTGATTTTGGCCACCCCCAAATGGCCAAAGGAGATGGCTCAAGCCACCCCCAATTGGTTGGATTAGGGGTGGCAAGCCACCCCATGGCACATAGGGGTGGCCATCCCCGAATGGTTTGAAATCACCCTCATTTGGCCCCTTGAGGGTGGCTGAATCACCCCCATGGGCCGTGAAGGTATCTCACCACCTTCAATCCGGCCAAATAGGAGTACCTTAAGTATTCCTTTTGGTCATTTGCGATGGCTCAATCACCTCCATTTGACCCCTTGGGAATGGCCGAACCACCCTAATGGCCAGAGCCACCCGTATAGTGGCCAACTGGCCACCCCAAATTATTAGTATTTTTAATTTTTAATTTTTACTTATTTATTTATATTTCTTCTGATTTTGGTTTATTGAATTGTGGACATTTTTGGAATTCTCCCAAAACACATGAGGCAATTTTAGAAAGTTTAGACCAAAAAATGCAATGCAGCCTAAGTTGAATTTTAGAAGGGGATTAATTGGTTAGGGCGTTGAATGTTTTTTTAAAACTTCCTAAAAAAAAAAAAAAATGGTATACAAAATAAATAATCGGATGTGATATGCATTGAAAATATATTTAATTAAAAGTAAAAAAAAAATATTTTAGCTAAAATTGAAATAGAACTCTACATAAATTAATAGGATGCAAAGGCTCTGTTGTGGTTATTTTTAGGCAAAAAACATTCATTCTCAATTTCTCATGTTTGTTAACTAATCAACAGAAAATTCTATTTAATTTCAATTATACCCCTGCAATTCATCTTTTTATTCCTAAGGACTGGACTACCCCCTCCCCTCTCTAAAACAAGTTGGTTCATATATCGCATCAAACACTGTGCCTGGTGTAATATGTCGAGCGTGGGGACAAAAGGCTCATGTTTTGGAGAGTGGCTTCAAGAAACCGAGGATAATTATGAAGAAGACAGAAATTAAAAACCTTCAAAGTATATAAAATTATTATTATTAATTAGTAGGCATTTATATATATTTTTAAAAAAAAAAAAAAAAAAAAGAGAAAAAGAAATAAATTCTTCACATAATTTTTTGTTTTTTTCCTTGAAAAGTAACAAAAAGTGGAACACAGGAAATGAAAGGCTGGAAGACACGACAGAAGACAAGAGCAAGAGGCCTAAGGTTTTGAAATGAGTCTTGAGACTCAATAATTTCGTAACAGAAATCTTATCAAAGCTGTTATTTTTTTTTTCGTACGTACGGCTCTTACCACTCTTTTGTATTATTGTTGTGGGTCTTCAAAATTGTATCCATCATTTAATAATATTATGGAATGTTTGGGTAGCTTGATTAGTGACTCTCATTCATTGGGTTGTTAACACGTCATTGAAGACTATGAATTATGAAATATGAATGAAGCTTTTCTTGGTTGCTTGGGGGAGATAATGTTGAGAATATGGATTGTAGTTGTGTTTAAAGCATCTCCAAAAGAATAGTTAAATCCTTAATAATAGTTAAATCTAACTATTATGGGTGTTTTTTCGTCTCTAGCAAAATATATAGTCAACTTATCTTTTTTTCATCTAGTGTGAACAGTTGATTAGAGCATCACCAGCAGAAATAAGAAAAATAGCTAAAATTTTTATTTTAACTACTCATTTTTCTATAAACACTCCAACCAATTCTCTATTATACTCTTTATTTGTTTTTTAAAATATTATTTTGTGTGGGAGAAAGTGTGAAAGAAAGTGGAGGAGAAAGAAAGTAAAAGAAAGAAAGTGAGAGACAAGAAATAATAAACAAAGTTTATAGTGTGGATAGTGAATAGACTAATCAACCTATTTACTGTTCACACTAGATGATAAAAAGTTAAATTCTCTATTCTGCTGGAGATGAAAAAATACTCATAATAGTCAGATTTAACTATTATTAGGGATTTGATTATTCTTTTAGAGATGCTCTTAGTTTATTCACTATTTACACTATAAACTTTGTTTATTATGTTTTTTCTTACTTTCTTTCTTTCACACTCTTTTCCACGTAAAATAATATTTAAAGAAACTGAAGAGTAGGGTAAAGAATTTGTTTGAGTGTGTATAAAAAAATGAGTAGATAAAATAAAAATTTGTACTTTTTAATAACTATTTTGTCTACTTCTATTGAAATTGCTCTGCAAATGAAAAGGGTTGAGCTTTTTGGCTGTCAATGAAGAGTAGGGTTTAATTCTAACATGGCAACTTGGTTTTTGACACATCACTCTCAAATTAAATCTTATGTTACTGAAGGTGACATGTTTTGTCCATTTTCTTGCTCTTTTCTTGTCAATGATTTGTAACCCACCTCTTACGTAAAGTTGGCTGATCGAGGTTGATTATTCTTCTTGCTCGTACAAGTACTATGCATGTCCCAATTTTGGATAATTTATTGTGGGATGCCACCCAATTGATGTATCTTTTCACAATCAAAATTTTTAATGTTTAATTAGTGTAAATTATAATTATGGGTCTTTTTTATGGGGCTTTGTCAAGCTATGTTTTAATAGGATTCGAGGGAGCACTCAAGTAAAGTAGCTATTCTAATCTCGCCCCCTTCCTGCCTTTTACAATTAAAACATAGTATATTTTGAAAAGTATAGTATTTTTCTTGTCGTTGATATTTTTTGAGAAGTATAGCATTTTTTTAAATAATAAATCTTATGGGATTGTGGCACTTCATTTATAAACCAATTTTTTTAAAAAAAAATTAAAAAGTAAATAAAAAAGTGTAGAAAAATGGAGTCCTGAAATTTTCTTTCTTGATGTGAAGCTTTTCACTCGGGATAAAAATGAAGATGAAGTGAACACTTGGGTTTTCTTTAATTTGTTCAATTTCATTGACCTGGCAAAGATCTTGTCACTATCTTTATTGGTATTTCACTTTCCTAGCTTTCAATTTCATCACCCTCCCTCCATGTTGCCCATCAAATCATGAGGTTAATTATTGTGTATTTCATCATTCCTATAATTTTCTTGTAGCTTTCAGTTTGACAACCAAACTTCTAGCGTGTTGCCATTATATATATATATATATATAGAGAGAGAGAGAGAGAGAGAGTGGGAGAGAGACTATGCAAATCACGACAAGCAATCACAATTATTAAACATTTTTTTTTTTTTTTACTTCAAAAAATATAAAGAATATATGTTTATAATAAGAGAGAGAGAGTATTGTGATGGAAATGGCTCATGCCAATGAGTTGAAGAAAAGGTCGTTACCTAAAACTTATAGCACCCTCTTGTTGATCAATGGGTTGTGTTGGGAAAATATCATTCCTCTTACGGCCCGGTGGGCTACGAAGTCGTTGTCCAGTAACAGAGCTATAAACTAAGTCCTGGCTACAAGGGCCTAGCCCACGAAAGTCACAATTAAAAGAATGAAAGACATTGTCTAGGCACAATCACTCGGGAATGAGTCACTAGGGGATGTATTTCCTAGGGTTGCCAACTCATCAGTTTCTCAGGGTCTATCTTATCATTGTAATTAGATGTAGTGATCAAACTAACTTCTAACACTCAGCGATTGAGTCTCATTAAGTCAAGGACTCCCTGTTACGATTATCCAATATCATAAAAACCGTCTTAGAGTATACATACAGCTACTACTCTCGGTACAAACCAAACTACAAGACTCGGATAAGATCATCACAAAGCTAGGATAAGATCAAAGGAAGAGTTCTAATTTAGGTGAACCTATCAACCTATTTATAGGCCGGACCCCAGGTATCATTGCTAAATTATTCTAGGGCTTACACATACTTTCTCAGAGACCTTACTTGAGCATCGGAGGGAGATTACGATCAACACAGGGCGCTTTCTCTTCATGTTTGTTTATCTACTCGCAAGTTCGAGCTCGGAGAAGGTGTTCACATCGTACCAGAAACTGTTCTTATAGTTTGGCACCGTCTGTGGGAACAATAATCTCATTTCTCATAAAAATAAATAAATAAATAAATAAATCTAGTATGGCAATCGAAACACGCTCTGGTAACTAGAATCAGGCTAAAGCCTTATAAAACAACGACGCCCAGTCCAACCTGCAAAACCTTGGAGAATGGAGGAGGTGTACTTCCACCTCCCCACTAGCAACATGACCAGAAGACAACGGAACATATCCACACAGCCGCACTAGAAGAGCAGGTAGCGGCCTTGATAGAGAGGAACGATGAGCTATTCTATCGTATGCTAGACCTCTTTGACTCAGAGGCCTATCTAGAGGACGAGCAAAGCTAGGCTAACCCAGGAGGTGCGCGACGGGAGAGGCGTAGGCAAGAGGATAACAGTGGAGGCCATCCTCGGCAAAACGATCGCTAGGAGGAGCGAAGACAACCCAACAACCAAGAGGACATCAACAAAGCCATGAAAGAGCTGGAACAAAAACTGGAGCAGAAGTTTGCGGAGATAGGGCTCCAAGGAAGAAGGAAAACCAACATTGGTGGACAAGTTGCTGATGGGCACTGGCTCACCCTTCACTAAACGGGTGGTAAGCTTTAAGCTACCTGAGAAGTTTAAAGCCCCTCCGATGCTGAGTAACATGGGAACGGGAGATCTCGTCGAGCACTTGGAGAATTTTTGGACCTATCTGGGCCTCCACGATACCCCCGACGAAATGGCATGCTGAGCCTTTCCTCTCACGCTTTCTGGAAACGATCGGGAGTGGTTCCGAAAACTGCCCGCAAACTCTATCGAGAAGTTCGAAGATTTGGGCAAGAAATTCCTAACGATCCTCTTATAGTGTTCCTCTTTTAGGGTAGACCATTCGAGTGCTATACTCTGCTCAGCTCCTCTGAGCCTTTGTTCTTGGCGTCTTGACCATTTATGGAGCTTGATATTTATGCACCCCGGATATTCAGCAATCTATTGCAATCTTCCGTTTCTTCAAAAGTTTTATCTTTATCCGCATAAATGCACCGTTGTTTGTCCACGTGTCCTTCTGGACGTCGTTTGCATCTGAGCGCAACAATCGATGAAACAAGTGTCGATCCGTGAGTGGCGCCTTCAGTTGCGTTTCCTGAAAGGAAAGACGGCTTGAGTCTCTTCAGTTCAGGCGTGACTGCAGGCTCATGATGTCTCCGTATTAAATGCCCTGCACCTTCCTCGAGGTTTCCTATTCTATAAAGATTTCGTAGTCAACCTCCATTGTTTAAGTCTTCCAGCTCTACACTCATCCTACCGGAGTTCAATGCATTTTGATTTTTCTTGTGATCATGTCTTCCCAAAGGCTTTTAACAAATGCTAGCGAGACTGTCGATGAGCAGTCGCCAGAGATTCCTCCGATTAGCTGCTTGGGCGGTTCTTCTACCAGAGTGCGTCCTGTTGGTGAGGCGTCTTCTTTATCCTTGCATCTAGACTTTCCACATCGGCAAAGATCCTATTTTTTGGTGGAGGACGAGAGGGTGCTTCGCCATAATTACGACATTCCTTCATCGGTTTTTCTGCATTTTCCCGATGGCTCCACCAGGATGTTTGGCAGTCTAGGCGACATTGTCCAATGACATGGAAGTGAGTACTGAAGCTCCTTCGAGCATCACTTTCCCTCTTGAGACGCATCATGAACCCAAAGCTTCATATCCTAAATGTCTCAAAGAGCCATCTTATGCCAAAATCCTCAAGGACCTATGCACACAAGCGCGCAAATCTAGGAACCATCTTCCTAAGAAATTCCTTCTAAGCAAGCAAGTGCGCTATCTAAGATGGCGAAATACTCTTCCTGAGTGCTATGAAGTTTTAAAGAAGAAAAGGTGGAAAAGATTGGTTGGATATCTGAATGATCAAGGACAACACCTTCGATCTCAAATTTTATTTTCCATTTTATTTTCCACACTTCAAGTCATGATTTCTTTTTCCTTTTTCATTTTATTTCTTGTCATTTTATTTTTCGTTTTTAACATCAATTAATCTTATGATGCTTGTTTCTGTGATAAAATATTAATGTAAGTGTTTTTTGACAGATGTTCTGGTGTTTAAGTTTGGGGGACACCTTGCCTTTTTCACACTCAGATGTTTCTTTCCGTATGATAATGTATTTTTATACTACACATTGAGGACAATGTGTAATTCAAGTTTGGGGGTATAGAAAAACACCGTTGTCCATTTCTTGTTATCTTTTTATTGTTTGTTTCAATTTCTTTTCAAAAAAAAGTTGTTAAAATGAGTTAGGCTGTAGCTGTGATTTGCATTTCATTGGCTAGCTCAAAGGGTTAAACACATGATATTTCATTAGGAATCTGAGTCCTATGACTTATTTTTGGGCAAAAGAGACTTCACTTGTTTTGAGTTGAATATCATGAGCATATTAGCATATAGGTTGTGAGGTATGAAATTTGAGCTTAATCATGTTTATCTTGAGATTTGTTGGATGAATAACCTTGGCTTCTAAAAAAAAAAAGGGGGAGAGAGAGAGAGAGAGATCATTTTGAGTTTTTCACTGAGTAATCAGACATCTTGCCTTATTAAGCATTGATTGTTCGATAAAATAATGTGAAGTTCAGTTTCGTTGATGGTATGACTAGCTTGACTTTGTAGCCTTTTTTACTTGAGTTAATAAGCCCTTAAGGATGTTTCTACATCCACTGCCCTAAAGTCATTTGGTTTGGGAGTCATTGGCTTAATACTCATTACATGAGTCAATTAGAAAGCTTAAGGGAGCTAAGCATTGCACAGCATACACATACAAAAAAAAAAAAAAAAAAAGATGTGCTTATCTTGCCTTAGTTGTTTCATCTGATAGGGATTTCTACGAATTTTTAGGTACTAAACCATTTATCTTGAGATTAAATTGAAGCCTCATGATTGTATGCTAATTTCACTTTGCACCTATCAAATTATATGATGTCTCAACTGTCCAGTTATGAGTGATTTGGCTTTGGTTGTCCTAAAGACCTTGAAGATGGAGTTTACCCTTTTAAGCTTGCTCATGAGTAAGAATCATTGTTTGTGTGAAACTTCATTATTTTCAATAACATAGTGTTGACAACATTTGTGGGTATCATTTATGTTAAACCTTCACGAAATTTCACTCGTCCACTAAGAATGTCTAGGGGTTTAAAAGGCTTGTTGCATATGTCAAATATAATCGTATCTACCACAAAAGAGGATTTACTTTCTTTTTTCTTTTTTTTTTTTCATTTTATATTTAGTTTTATATTGCTAAGGGATTAGCAATATGTATGTTTGGGAGTGTTTGATAAGTGCCAAATATTGTAGATTTGAGCCCCTTAATTTGCATTTGTTAATCCTTTAGTCGTATTACAATCTAACGTTTTTGTATTAGTTTTGTGATTTTAGTATTTTGCAAATTGCTAAAGCAAAACTGTGGATTTAAGTTGAGAAATGCAAAGTTGGGAAGAAAGCCACCAAGGAAAGGGATTGAGCGCATCAGATTGGCGCTCGAGCCCAGCAAACCTACAATCAAGCACAACTACGCTATAGCATAGGCACATTAGCGCCCGAGTGCAACTGTGCCGTAAGAGAGAAGACCATATGCACGAGTGCGCTCGAGTGCACCCGTCACGGGCTTGATCGCACTTATCAGTACATTCCAAAAACTGCCCAGTGCCGTCTTTAGGGTAAAAAAGCCCTAGAAAGCCTTATAAAAGCAAGAGAAGAAAGAAAAGAGGAGGCTGGAGACCGGGGACAAAAAGTGGCACACCAGCAGTCTCTTTAGCTTAGTTTTTCCTTTATGGTTAGTATTTTTGTTTGTAGGATTTATTCTTCATAGTTATGTGTAACTAATTTCTCAACTAAGGTTGAGGATGAAGCCTCACCGATGAAGAGCAACCATATTTTCATGTAAGTTGATATTATCTGAATATATGAGGTTTGATGTTTTAATTGTTCTATTTCAATTCAAATAGTGAGATGATTCTTGGATATGAGTTCAATCATGTTTTTCTCATGATTTGAGATAGTTTCTATTAATTGTTTGCTTGGGTTTTCATTTATCAAAATATTGGATATTCATTGTATTTCATTCTATGGATACATTGGATGATTTAATTTAAATTGGGTATCCTTTGTGATTTGTTATGCAAACAGATATATTAGATGATTTAATTTAAATTGGGTATCCTTTGTGATTTGTGCCAAGGACGGATACATTGGATGATTTAATTAATTATTTTCAGCAAAGTAGGACATACATAAGGTTTTTATGTTGAAAATTTCGGATATATTGATGACCATGAGTATATGTTGATATGATTTGGTGGGTACGGATTCTACAACCTTAGTGCTTTGTCTTTTGATTAATTTAACTTTATTTATTTTATGTTTATGTTTATGTTTATTTTATTTTCAATTCAAAAATCACTCATCTTTCGAAACTAGGCTAAGAGTAAGTTGGTTTAGATATATATTTGGTTTTCATATACACAATTCCTTGTGGGTTCGACCTCGCACTTGCAACATTATATTACAGAAAGATTCATGTACTTACGAGTATATTAAAATTTTCACAACAGAGACCTTACTTGAGGATCGGAGGGAGATTACGCTCAGCACATGACGCTTTCTCTTTGTGTTTGTTTATTTACTCGTTTCAGGTTCGAGCTCGGAAAACGTGTTCACACTGTAATAGAAATTGTTCTAACATGTTGCATCTACCAAAAGCTCTGCCCAAGATTTAGATTTTTATTAATGGTTTATCTAGGGATGGAACTAGAATATTTAGTTTGGGGGGACAAAAGTTAAAAAAAAAAAAAAAAAAATTGTGGGTGGGAGGGGGGGGCAAAAAAGTTAAATTTTAAAGGTATTTAATTTTTTTTTTTTTTTTAGGGGGGACCAGCCCTTGGCCTGGGGAGCTGGGGACCCCCCAATCCTAGGGGTAGTTCCGCCCCTAGGTTTATCTATATCTTAGAAGATCTTGTGGGATGTTCTCAATGACCTTAACAAAGACAAACTTTTAATATTTTGAATCAAGGTGGATAGCAAGAAAATCTCAAGCCAAGTTGGAAGAAGAATTATTTAAAGCTTCTTTGAAATAAGTAGTTTGAAGCCTGGTGTATGCCATAGAGAGAAGCTCTAAAACGCCTTGTGAGGTTTATACATTATCTCCTCGTGAAATTTTTCTTCTCCTTCCTAAGTAACTTTGGGGAGGAGGTATGGAACTTGTCTCTATTCTCTTCTTTTCTCCCTCTTTCCCCGACCCGATCTCCTTTCATGGTTTTCTTCTATTCTCTCTTTTTTTCTTTACTTGGTTTTCATCCGCAGGAAAGCCCGATCTACTGAGTTTTGTTCTTCATCTCTCTCATGTGCCCTCACTCTGCCTCCATCGGCTTCCTTCACTCCAACCAACGTTCTCTCTGTCCGCGCATGCGCTCCACGCACCACCTTGGCGCGCATGTTGCTAGCACCGCCTCTATCTCACTTCATTTTGGTCCACATGTCAACTCGCTATGTGCCTCGATTATTAAGTTATGGTTTGTAGTTGGTTACGTCTTTTGGGCTATAGAGATTCACAGATCTTGTTGTAGGTTTTGTTCACCATGGTGTGGCTTTTCTGCGGTGACTCCAATCCAAACTTATTTAGTGCTTGTTATGTTGCTATGGAGCGTCTCTTCACTTTCTACCAATGTTGTTTCGTTGGTTGTTCCATTTACGAAATTTTTCTCGTGCTTATCACCTTCTATGACGGCCCCAATTTTCTAAATTGGCAAGATTATTTATTTGAACCATTCCCAGTAGTTTCAAATTTTACAACACTAATTTATGGTTGCTTTGGGGCTATTGTTTGGGTTATGTGTCCTTTGTTTTTACTTTCATGTTGTTATCTCTCATTTTCCCCTTCCCTGATTTGAATTAAAAAAAAATAAAAAATAAGAGGTTAGAAAACTTCATTTGTTTTGGGGTTAAATACTTTTTTAGTAATTGTGCTTTGCTTTGTTATCAAATAGTTACATTGGTCTCCAATGGATAACTCAATCAGTTGTGGACCACGCATCACGAAATGGAAGTCACTAGTTCGAATCCCCTCTCATTTTTCCCTTATGTGGACATGTCATAAAAAAATAAATAAAATAAATAAAAGTTACATTAGTTTGCTGCTTGCAAAAATGTCACAAGTAGTAGTACACATGGACATTTTGTAAACATAGTTGATACTTCCATTTTCGTCCAAAAACTTAATGGCCCACCATATCAAACCTATCAGCGATTGCCACATTAGTATTATTTTAAAAAACAACTAAATTGTGGTCGAGCCACCCCTTATGGATGGCTGGGGATGGGGATGGTTCAATCTAATATGGAAGGTGGTTCTCCTCGTTGATCCACTTCCTTATAGGGTTGGTCTTTTTCCTTCTACAATGTAGACCCAAAATAGGCAAAATTATTAAAGACAAGAACACTTTCCTTTTATGGTCGGCTTCTCATGTGTGTACTCCATCGATTGTGACACCTTCGACTAAGGTACCTTTAGATATATAGGATACACTTGGTTATTGATGCTATTCAAAGAGTGACTCCTCGGTTGAAAGTAGGGGTATCAAGGCGGTTACGGTTAGTGGTTATTGGCAAAAACCGCTAACCGCTAACCGTAACCGCCTTAGCGATTATTAAATTTTACTAACCGCGGTTAAAGGTTAGCTATCAACCGCAGGTTAGTGGTTAGTAAGATAGGTAATAGCCCACTATAACCGTTCTTTCAAAATTTGATTTTTTTTTAGATTTTTGGACTTTTTGGGCTTTTTTTTAAAATTTTTTTTTTTATTATTGTAGCATTTTTACCCTCATTTGTTGTTTTATATTTTTAGTGTCTTCTTGGGCCAAATTGCTATAAAAGGAGCCCATATTGCAAAATAAAAAATATTTGACCCCAAATTTACATTTACTTGTGCTTTAAAAAAAAAAAATCTTAAATATTAAATCATAACCGGTTAACCTTTTTTTTTTTAATTTTAATTTTTTTAATTTAAAAAAAAAAACAACATATAAAAAAAGTTTAAGACAACATATAAAATAAAAAAAATTAAAAAAAAAAGTTCAAATAAAACATTAAAACTTCATCAATCCTTGTGTATAATATACTCTTATTTGGTCCTCTAGCAAATACTGTGGACATGAAAAGAAGAAAAGTTATAAACTTAAACATAATAATATTAAGGCACAAACATGTACACATATCAAAAAAATTGTTTAAAAAATTTGTTCAAAATTTGTTCAATTTCTTTTTTCAGAAAATGGTTAAAAAATGGTAAAAACAGTGTTCAAAAAATACATTAATATGTCAGCTTGGTGAATTTCCCACAATCAATTGCTTTCATTATGGAAAAATTAAATAAATAAATGCTAGAAGGTATAAACTATAAAGTTTCAAAAATATTTTATTCAATTACAAACTTATGTCTTTATAAATTTCTATTTTTAGTTTAGCAACTCAATCAATAATTTCGTTATATGTGGTTATATGGGTTATCTTAAATGGTTAAATGTTTTTTTTAAAATGGTTAAATTTCTTTTTTCAAAAAATGGTAAAAACATTGTTCAAAAAATACGCGTTGATACTTCAATTGTGCTTATAAGTAATACATTGTTGAATCTAATGTCAATTACTTAATTTGATATTATATAATCATATGATCTCATTATATATGTATTATTTGTTATCATATTATCATATAATTTAATGATTAATTCATCATGTGATATAATCATATCAATTATAATGATAATATATAAATTATTAAAATTAGAATGATAATATATAAAAGGCGGTTAGCAGTTACGGTTAGTAAACCTAATAACCACTAATCGTGAACAGCTAGGCAGTTATAGCGGTTAGCGGTTATAGCGGTTAATGATTAGCAGGCGGTTATTAACTGCTCGCCTTTACCCCCTAGTCGAAGGCCCATTGTCCTTAGATCTCGTGTCAATGGGTTGCCCGTGCAAGGAGGCCTCCACGGGCCTTGGACCCTAGGGCTAATGGGCTTTCCGTATTTTACATCACCACTAGCCAACCCGATCCATAGCCAATTCAATATGCAGAAAGCAGCATCAACAAAAAGCAAGGATTGGGAGTGGAGGACTTCAAAAAAAAAAAAAAAGAAAAAAAAAAGACATGTTTGGACGTTTACAGGTTTGGGAGAATCGCACAAAGCCTGGAACTGGGCAGAAGTGACATCTGGCAAACACTTTTTTGCATGGGGCCTCGGGAATTCCCATGCTCTCTCTACTTTTCATAATTTCTTCTTGTTCCTTGATTTCAAGCAAGAAAGTCTGTCTTTGTTTAATGGGGTTTATTTATATATTTAATAATTCTTTTATTTTATTAATTAACGTTAATGACAGTTGGAATTTTATTCCTTTGACACTCGCGGTTGCGACCGACCAGATTTGATTGCTTTGCCACCCCCAGACCATACACACTCCTTTTTAGACCATCTAAATTTCTAATCTTTGGATTTGGTAAATTAAAAATAATAAAAATCAAGTGGAATAATTTATTTCAAAGCTTTACATTTTTCTTATAGCGAATTTATATCCCGTGCAATAAAATTATCATATTACATTGTAATAAGACAGTTTGAAAGCTCGTTTGTATCCTACTTGTTTGAAAAACAGGTAAAACTCAGGTAAACTCTCTCACGTGAATTGTTTTATTGCATGAGATTCTCGTCCCTAATGGGATCTTCCTATGAGTGCCAAGATCATGAACAAGAAAAAGGCAATTTCAAAATGTCTTAATGCATGAGTTTGGATGAAATTCATAAGATTCTCTTACCGTTTTAATCATGACCAAAAAGGTGTTTACGATCTTTACTGATCAAGTTGTACGTACTTGACATTTAAATCCGACATATTAATGCATGTCATGAAAAATGAATATCACATTAGAATATTAATGCAAAGAAATTACAAATGAAATGATGATTTGGTGGGTTGAAATGAATAATTAGAATCCCTATAATTTGATCTTTGAATGGTTTTAGCAACTACTTTTGCATAGATTTTGAGCTTTGATTAGGGCAACAGTAAAGAGAGCAGACAGAAAATCCAAGTGGGGATGGGGGGGTGGCTCCTTGGTTTCTGTTTTGTGAAGCAAACAATATGCTTTAAGGACACAGACAGCAATCTAAGCAGATATGAAGAAGCCAAAAAGAAGTGAGAAGCTTTGGCTCTCCTTCCTAAAACTAACTCATCACCATTTTTTTTTCTTTTCTTTTTTTGTGAGAAGAGATGGATCGGATTGCTATTAAACTCAATACTAATTAAGCTTCATCTTCTACTCTTAGGGCCACACTTCAGATTCCTAGAATACCAAAAGAGTTTGTCGTAGTGGGCCGACGGAGGATAAGTTCGATGCTTAACTTAGGAAAGTAAAAACTTGTATTTAAGAGAAAGAGACGAAAATTCCTTTTTTTTTTTTAATCTAATATCTATTGCCTTTTATAGTGGGTCTGCGGTAACTGTCAGGCATGTGGCACACCCTCATTAGAGGCTCCCCTATTGATGTGTTCCGTAAGTCCCGTGACTCCACCTCATATCGAGTTTACAAAGATAAATGCTGGCATGTTAAAAGAAAGAATCTAATGTGGTATCATGCGACGGCTGTGCTTGAGTCGATTCGTCATTGAATTAGGTATCGGGTCATTAGGCCCAACACATGCCATCAAGGCTATGAGAGATACCCCTAGGGCTAGGGAATTCTCAGCTGATCAGTTCTTAAAAGTTTAGATAACCTAGCCTAGCTTTGCTATCAAATACTTTGTTTTTGTGAGTGGAATATTAAAGGATCCGATAAGATACACGTACACACTAGGTTTTGGGTTTGGTATGATGGCTTGAGTAACTTTCTGAAAGTGAAGATATAATAATAATAAGAATAAGAATTAAGACTTCAAACCACTAATTCCTTTGACAACCTTGACCTCAACCATATTCCTTAGATAAAAAGAAGCAATCCACTTTGATTTTAGTATATCTTCTACTTCTAGCAAAGGATGAAATCTTTAAGCCTTTAATCACAAAAGTATCACGCTTTAGCTCCTACAAAATCTTATCTTAAGCATCCCTCATGCTGGATTATATATACATATAAGAGCCATATATATAGTCAGTTTTCTTAACTGTACTTGATTTAATAAGAATTAATCCAAGAGTTAGTTGAGTGTTGCATTAAATTTTGTCCAACAAACACAATTAACGTTAAATAGAAGTATAGTATGCAAATTTTTTTTCTTTCTATTTTACCTTCAAATCTGACACCCTATCTGCAGCCCTATGATGGCAACGTCTTGGACCACACGAGCAAATGAGAATGTCCTTCACTCATTTCATGTTAGCTTAATCATGTCCTTTCTCATTAAAAGACAAGCAATTTCGAAATACATGTAACATGCCCATTTCTCACCCTTTTTCTTTATTTTTTTATTTACTCTTTTTATCTCGTCCCACTTCCCATTAATATTAGTGATTACATGCAATTGCTAGAGACAAGCTGCCTTCTTAATTGGGAGATCAATAACTAGCAATCATTTTGGCCCAAAGGAGGTCGTGGCAGACTATAATTCAATTGATTTTGAGATGGCAGTTTTTCTTTTTTTTTTAAATAATTTTAAACAAGTAAGTATTATTATAGTCATACGATCCACGTTTAGATAAAATTGGCATACCTTAAAAGAAAAAAAAAGAATACCCAGCTATCATTCTGGCCTAGACGACAGGGCCATCATCATCCACATAATTATAAGTTTCATGTAAGTACCCTTTTTTTTTTTCTTTTTTTTTTCTTTTTTCACTTATAATGCGTTTATGCAATGTACTGATGCAAAAAACATCCCAGAGCTTGGCAGGACATGCCCAAGAGGCAACAGGTGGCAGCGGCACTGTGGCCATCAACGTGTCAAGCCATGATTCGCCACTACTCTTTTCCATCCGACGTCACCCTCGGAGAACCCGAAGCAACACCTCCGGACTCCGAGCCTTTTTTAGTTTGTACGCAAAGCGTGGTCTCTCTCCATCCAGACGTGCCACTGCTTGTTCAGGCACGTGACCTCAGGCTCTCGTACATGTGCGGCAACCAGAATTGCCTCGTCCCACTGTACCACTTGGGGAATGAATGTATTATTTATTTTGATCCCAAATGAGCTATTTCAGAATCTAATTAATAATAATAATAATAATAATAATAATAATTTTATATATAATCCTGCTCTCTATTTTTTTTTTCTTGTCCATAAATGAATGCCTACTTGACATCGTCCGATGAAGATCAAAGAAATTGTGAAAGGATTATTTTGAAATAAGCTTTGATGCTCAGCCGATTAAATTACCCTTTAAAGACAGTTACTCGATATCTAATCCCGGCAATATATAATTAGTATGTAGCTAAGAATTAAAGAGAGTGTGAGCATTATTGGGGGGCAAGTCAAAAAGTGATGCATTAGCTGGGTATTTCTGAAATGAAATAATAACATATTGATAACTGGAAATCATAAACCATAAATGAAGTGGGTCTCTCGAAGAAAGAGCAAAACAGTAGTCTTTATAAGAGGGTGGTTGCTAGTAGTAGTCGTAGTGGATTGATTATATTTGCAGCAGCAGATGGTCGGTGCTTCAAGGTTTAAAAATATTCACCTGCTGGCTGCTGGACTTCGCTCATTGCTTTCCATAGGTCAACACCCCCACACGGAAAATCCTGACACTCCCGCACGCTCCAAAATTAAACAAACAAAACCCCATCATCAAAAAATGAATAAGACACAGTTTCTTTTTATTTTTTTATTATTTAAATGAAATACTTTGGACGGCCACGTGGCCTACTTTTGTGTGATGGGGGATAGTCTAGATTTTGTTCCTCCACTGATTCACTGAGAGATGGTAAAAAGATGAAAAGGGAGATATATATGTGGTGGATCGAGATGATGGGGATAGTGGGGAGGAAGATAATAGTAAAAGAAAGAAATGGGATTTTAGGGTTTGCATTAAATATAATCTACAACTAGGGTCTGCAGATGAGGTCATAAGTAGCTGATACTTGATCCTCTCAGTCTCAGCTTTGTTGCTTGTTAGAGGCAAATTAAGCATTCCGTTTATGTACAGGGTGATGTCATTTTTTGGGATTTTTTAGGGCCCTGCTTTGCCTTGATTTGATGATATGTTGCTTGTTCAACAAGGTACGTGTCAGAAAAACAGAGGAAGGGTTAAATAAATAAAGCCAAACAACTCTCTTTCACAAGCACAACGTGGGATCAACTCACTGCCAATTGTGTGTATGTGTGTGTGTGATATCATTGTTGCCGTAGAGTGACGACTGTTTGGTATCTCCAACGTCCAATTCCATTTTTAGTCAAACCCTCGTTTCTCACGATGTTTTTTCTTCAGCGCTCGGAATCGAAGGATGTCATCCATCATTTCCTTGCCGTCAGTTCTTCGGGAGTTAATGTTGCAGATTTGAAACGGATAAAAGGATTTTTTTTTCTTTGGATGCTCCAACCAAGAACTAATAAAAACAGATACGTAAAAAAACTTAATTCAACAATTTTATTTTATTTTATTTTTTTAAAGTTTTATTATGGTGTTAACCAATGAATAATGACTAGTTTCTAAAAGCAATAGCTAAAGTTGCGACACAGCTGATGTTAAAACTACAATCAATGACATAAAGGTTTGTTTCTGCCAAACGCTGACTGAAAAAGATGCAAAATAAAAGTGGTAGCTTTAATTTGAGTATCTAGTATCATGGCAACAGGCAATCATGCCCATGCCAATGCCCATAGTCTTTTTCTACAATGGATGCAAATATGAAAATGCATTCTGCTCTAATATATGGTACCTGTTGCCCAACTCAATTGTGTGTTAAGCAAAACAATGTAAAATTAACTCAGCCACTTACAGTCCTGCGAAATCTATAATAATTTTGCTAATACAGTAAATGTGAGAAGCTTCTCTAGGGCCCACTTGTCTGAACAAATCGGACAGGTGAATTTTATAAGATTCACATTTTTTGTCCGAATTGTTAGTAATTTCTCTAGAATCACTGTGTGATTGGAGAAGTGGAAATTAACAGCCTCCTTTACATTCTATAAATAGTTAATCAATCCTAATTTGAGCTGCTTGAGACCTAATCAGCTTAGGCCAACTTTCCACATTGTGAGTAGCTGGTACATTACTTTGAAGGATATAATAATAAGGCCTAGGCAACACAAAGTTGCACCTCAGCAATCAGCATGGCATCCAAGCTAAAAAATGACCACTAGCTTTTAATGATATACCTCAAAATCTTTTACAATTGAAAGGGTCATATCAGGCTTAGAAAATTCCTTTAATCTCTACTGGCGTCTATAATGACCACAACTTCAAATTGGGCCTCTATCACAAGAGATCTACCCTTTAGTATACAGCAGAATTCCTTTTAGGAGTGAAAAACACTTTGGGTTTGCTACGAACAACATCAAAAGGGGGACCCATAACAAAGGAACAAGATACCAAGTCTTCATCCAGATTGGAATCCTTATAAAGAGGCCATGGAATTATGTGGCTGTAATTTTTGTTTTGGTATTATAGGGCTACTCGCAATAACAGGGTGGTCCTTTGGGAGTTGTTCAACCTCTAGCTTCTAAACGATTCACAAAGAAAATAACTTAAGTCTACCAAAACATAACAATAACTTATTTGGCTATCTTAACATTTACTTATACTGCTTTGAGTCCTACAATGCAACTGTCCACCCACCCTTTTTCTGTTTAAATTAAAATCAATATAGATCATCTTACTCTAAGCCATCAAGATTCTATGGCAGTGGAATTACCTCAAACGAAAATTTGGGTCAACAAATTACCAGCAGAATGTTGTATGGTAAGATTGACGGTATTCGCATCCATGAACAGAATACACAATGGATGATTAAAGTTGAAGCTGCTTCCAACCCCTAACCAATTGCACTTGATGGACTAATGCTTGCTACCACATAATAATGGGGAGACAAAGTAAGTTTGAATTACAAGAGGATACCGGCAATGGTGCAGAAGGCAAAATGTTATGTTGATGCATATTAAATCTCTATTAATCCTCAATTATGGGTGCTATAGGAAGGGTGTCTATTTTTCAGTTCATCCTAGCATGCATGTGTCTAGTTTGAACTTACCATTCAACTCGCTAAGAAGTAAAACATATGCTCTGGTGCTGAATAGGCAAAAGTGAGCTCCATCATACAACTCTTTACTCAAAGGCTTGGTAGTGATTACTCCTCTTACATTCTACAAAGATGCCCTATACATTTATTACCCTGCCTAGAGTAAGAATGATTTGTTGAGTTTTTGGAATAATATAACGAGAATCCTCTGCTTTCATGTGACACCCTGTTTTGTTTCTCTGATTTAATTAAGCGTAATGAGACAAAAAGCCTTTTCATTTCTCATGTATTTTTTTTTTTTTTGATAACGTAAGAGAACTTTACTCAGATTAATTGCACGTCGCAAACGCATACTGTACAACAATCCTCACCGTTAATCAAACTCCTACGGGTAACTGACCCCACCCGCCAGAACCAGTTACCAGGTAATCCAGGAGAATGACTCTTTTGGACAAATCTGATGTGTCTTTAATAGAATAAGCAAAGAATGAAGATGTATTTTTTTCCCTAAAAGTTGGATCAACATAGGTGCTAGTTTTGCTCATTCAAATTCCATGGCTACTTATTGCATTAATTGTGCTCAAAGACAAGAAACTTCATCAAGGAAAAAGTAAAAAATGTTGCAATATGTCAAGCAAATATATTTTAATCATTGCAGATAATTGAATGACAAATTACTTAGAAGCATATACCTGCTGTATTTAATGCTAAAAGAAAAAAATAGACACCAATGCAATATACTACTATATTTATCCAGAAGAGTGTTCCAGTTGAACTGTATCCTACATTTTCAAGAACTGTAGAATGGGACAATCTGTAAGCCCATATCAATAGCAACATTTAGCAAAAGCAGGACCACACAAGGAAGAAGTCTAGTTCAACATGCTACTGTATTCCAGTAATCCTTACTGTAACTATACGAGATCTGACAATATGTCAACCACGAGAATCTAAAAAACATATGATGTTCATCTATGCAAAAAAAGGGCATGCCAATCACAAAAACCTGACAGCTATGCACCACAAAAGTTAGTACTGGCTAGATATATTTGAGACATCGAAGATGTACGTTTTCACAGTTGAACACCAAACAACTTCACATTGTTCATCTTGCCACTTTGAGTCATGCGTTCTGCTGATTGCCCAAACACTTTCTCCCCCACCTTGTCCATGACGATCTGTTTGGCACGGCACTCATAGGTGCAAAATGCGCGCAAGTAACTGCATTGCATCCATCAAGTACAGTCTTAAGAACAGAGTGAAACAGTAATTATACTGAAAGCACCAAAAAAGAACTGCAGAGTTGAAACAAGAAATTGATCATATATGCGTCATTTCAACAACCAGCTTCCATGAAAAACTCTTAACAGCATTTTAGATGGCTAATCCACTCATTTTCTTTTTTATTTGTAAATAACTCGTACAACCCACAAGACTTTATTCCCATGACTTGACCCACAACCCTATTCCTATGGAGGTGGAGGTGCCATTTAGCCCAAAGGCCACTCGCACTAACTCAATATAGGAGAAATACACGTTAAACAAGTCCAGTTGATGGGAATACAATCAACTAGTAAGTTTAAGAATATTTCTGAATATTGTTAATTTTGAAAGCCAGAGTCAAAGTCCACAAGCATCCAGCTGTCTATTAACATTACTACAGAGTCCGTCAGAGATTCATCATTAAATTAGGCAATCCCTTGGCTTTCCCAGCAGTCGAGTTTTTACTGTCTTTGTTCCAAGAGAAGTCTTGAATGTTCTAAGCTCCTATAAATATGTCATTATATGCTTCTAAAAGTAAGGACCGAACTTTCAGTTCTGATATTTATTTCCAGAAAACAAAGTTGTATTCCTTTTCAAAATAGGATTAAACTTTAAAGTCTGTCCAAAGAGGTGGACTTCTCCTACACCTAATTCCACCGTATTCTATAACAAACCACCTTCATAAACAACCAAATTTAGTTTCTGTTTTCCTGGTCTGCATCAATTTTGGTATCAAAACAGTTCTTCCACTCTCAGCCATTTGAATTTTCAACAGCCTTGGCAACATAAGTTGGAAGAGTTCAAAAGACGACTCACAAATTGAGAATGAGGTGATTTGTCATTACAGATTGCTCAAAGACTTGAAGAGACCTCACTAATCAAGTCACAATTTAGAAATTGGAAGGAAAACAGATTCTACAATACCAGTTAGTCAAGTCATGGATGAAGAAACTGTTGGTGACAATCCAGAAAGCAGTTACAGTAGCACAGTAGGAGATTTGGTAAAGAAAAGTATGGGTTCAATCCAACCAATCCTAGAGACTCCATTCTTATCAGCAGATGATTCACCATGGTGGATCTTATGATATTGCCAATTATGAAATTACTAAGAGAGTGAGAATTGATTTTCCTGATTTTTCAGAAAGCGTGGCTCTCATGCCTTCTCTAATTGGTTAATAACTATAGATGATTAATTTAATTGGTATGGTATGTTACTTATCAAAAAAAAAAAATTAATTGGTATGGTATGTTGAAAGATTAAAAGGTGTGGTTTCTAAAAATGAAGTTAAAGGGAAATGATAAATGTGGTGGCGGAGTATTGAAAAGCACATGATCATACTTGGTCAGCCTCTCTGATTATTCACTGGGACAAAATGAAGTTCCACTTGAAGGAGAGATATCTTCCTCTTGATTATATGATTCTTTATGAACAGCTGATACATTTGAGATAAGGGCTATGACAGTTTAGGAATACACAGAAAAGTTAATAATCTCAAATTATGCTGTCAGAAGATGAAAATGATCGTAAAGTCTTCACATTACAAAAGCTGGCTGCCGCTGTTGAAACCATATGGAGCGATGGAATTCTAATGAAGGTTCTTCATATCTTGTTAGGAAGGCCATGGACAAATGACAGAAGAGTGCAGCATGACGGAAAAGCCAATACTTATACATTTTCCCACAATGGGCAAAAAATCATCTTGCTGCCTATGAAGAATGAGGAACCCCAATCGAAGCCGGAGCATAAAAGAAAGCTTTGAACATGTCCACATAGCAATTTAAAAGTGCAAAGTAAGAGACCGGTTTGTTTATGCCTTAGTTGCTCAGGAGTTTCAGAGGAGCTGCCTAAGGGGCTGCCACCAATGTGAGATATCCGGCATGCAATTGATTAAATGCCTGAAGCAGCATTGCATGCTAGCATACAGAATGAGTCTCACTCAGTATGAGGAACCAGCATTATTAATGCTAAACGAAGATGGAAGTTGGAGGATATGCGTTGACAATCAAGCAATTAAAACAGATTAACACTAAGTATTGGTTTCCTATACCAAGTCTTGATGACATGCTTGATATGATGGTGGGAGCTAAAGTCTTTTCTAAGCTCAATCTTAGAAGCGGTTACCACCAGATTAAAAAAACCTTGGCAAACAAAGGGATGGCCTCAATGAATGGTTGGTAATGCATTTTGCCTTACCAATGCTCCCAGCACATTTATGAGGAGGGTGGTGACATACATACTTCAGGCTTATATTTGAAAATTGCTTTCTGTTTTCTTTGAATACATCTAATTTACTGCCAAACCAGAGAGGAGCCTTTGAGCCATGTCAGGCAGGTGATAATGACTCTTAGGGCCCCAAAAGTTTTAGGGAAAAATGCTCAAGTGATTCCTGAGGTTTCACCTTTTATCAAATCTCTCCTTAAGTTTAAAAGTTATCAAATCACTCCATAAGACTCACACCTTCTATTAAATACTTCCACCGTTCCCTCTCCGTTAACATTTTGACTGTGATGAGTGACAGTGATAATGACTATGAGGTCAACACGTTATGTCCAGTAAAAAGAAGACACATATCTAGACCACCAATCAACTAGCTTACATTAGACACATGCCTACTATTCCACATTTTGTGAGTTAGCTTGTAATGCTTCTCATATGGGGATTGGTGAGTCCTAAGGCAAGAGGGGGTGCTGTTGCATACTTTAGGGAAAAAAAAATTATGGCCAATAGAAAGTGTTCTACCTATGATCTTGGATTCTATGCTGTGGTGCAAGCCATCAAGCATTATAGGCACTATTTGTCTTATAAGGATTTTGTTCTTTATTCTACTAACGAGGCATTGAAGTGTTTGAATGCACAGAAGCATATCAATACTAGGCATGCAGCAGAAGCACATTTTTACAGCAATCCAAGAAGCAAAGTTGCAGAGGCGCTCAATTGAATGGTGACTTCCCCAAATCCTATGGATCTACAAGTGACTGGTATTGAAGACCTCAAGAACAAGTATGCTGGAGATTCCTATTTTGGAACAATCTATGAAGATTTACAGCAAAATTTATTGGCCAAGCACACTGAATTCAGGCTCCATGATGGGTATCTTTTCTAGCGTAATCGATTATGTTTACCAAACACTTTGGACGAGATACCAAAGCTTCAGAGGGATATTGAGAGGATTATTCTGCACTTTTACATTTGTCAAGTTTCTAAAGGACAGTATGCTCCAGTTCCTTTTTTTTTTTTTTTTTTGGATAACTAAAAAATATTTGAGAATCTGCACTCCAGTTCCATTACCTCAAATCATGGATTTTATCTTAGGATTTCAAGGAAAGCAAGAGGGTCTGATTCTATTCTTGTGGTTGTGGATATTGGCTCATACTATAACTTACTGGAAGACATCTGATGTGTCCAAGATTGCTTGGATCTTCTTCCAAGAGGTTGGGTGATTACATGACTTCCTCTGAACACTATGGTTTCACAATAGCGATGTTAAATTTATGAGTTCCATCTGGAGAACTCTATTGATAATCATGGGTACTAACTACTAAGCTAAGATTATCAAGTCCCCTCCATTCTTAGACCAACGATCAGATAGAGGTTGTGATAACTGAAGTTTGGGAAACTTTATACATTGCCTTGTCCAAGAAAATGTGCAATCATGGATTTGATTCTGCCTGTAGCAGAATAGAACAACCAGTAGATCACAAATTGAAATTGTCATAGGATTGAAGCCATGATAATAACCTATTGACCTTATGCCTTTACCAACTGATATTAGGACAAGCCAAGAGACCGAGGATTTTGTGAGGCATATCTCTATGAGATTTACGAAGAAGTTTGAAAGAAGATTGCGATCGGCAATGAACAATAGAAATTTTGAACAAATGAACTAGAAGGTTTGTGGAATTTCTGGCTCAAGACAAAGTTATGGTACGGATACAACCTGAACAATTTTTAACGGGGGCATTTCAGAAACTCTACTGAAGGAAAGCTGAACCTTACAGGGTACTCAAAAGGCTTTGGCCAAATGCATATTTACTCCAGCTACCAGATGTCATCAGTCCCAATTTGAATGTGGAGGACCTTAACCATTAATTTGAGCACCGTGATGCTGTGGATGAAGAAATCCAAGTTCTCAGATGGCAATGGCACTAAAGAAACCAGATGTGAAGAAAGATGTTCTTGATGAATGGCTAGTTTCCACAAGAAAGGGAGGGTACCAGAAATTCCTAGCTACGTGGAAAGGAAAACCAGTGTCAGAAAGTACATGGATAAGTCCATTAGACTTCCTACGCCTCAATCCAGGACTTTAGGATATCAAGCTTTTCACTCATCATAGGCGAGTTCTCTCCAGTGGGGAGAGTCAGTCTATAAGTCATCATTTTGATTAATAAAGAGTCGGTCAAAAGGTCTTCCTTAAATTAGTCAAGCCCATATTTTTCCAAGAAGTCAAGTTGTGTCATTACTGTATTTGGTTCCAAGAGATATCTTGAATGTTTTAAGCCCCTATAAATTTGTGTCATTGTATACTTTCAGAGATAAAGCATGAAATTTCAATTCTGATCTTTAATTTCCAGAAAACAGAATTTTATCCTCTTCAACAAAAGGATTAGACTTTGAACTAAATTGATAAAGGAGAAAATCTCTAAATTTTGATAAAGTAGTAGGACATCAGGCAATCAAACAATTATAACAAAAGAGTACTTTGGCATCCATTTTCCGTTATTTTCTCAACAACCAAACAGAGCCCAAATAAAATCTCAACCAACATAATGTATACATTAAATGATGAAAACTTTAACATTTCTTAATGATCTTCACTCTACTGAGAATAATCGAGGAGAAAACAACAAAGTAAAACATAAAAAAAGGAAATCTTTTCATTTTTTTTTTTCATTCTTTTCCCAGGAGCCAAACAGAGAACTAAGAAAATGGGACACGAAAACTCTACCTGTACATGAAAACTTCGTCATCCTCAGCGATTCTCCTCTTGCAGAAGTAGCATTTCTCCAGAAAATTACCAACCTGCCCCTCAGGTTTCTCCTTCTCACTCTCCGGCGACGACAGCGTCAGAATCCTCGGCGGAGACTGATACCTCTCCGCCGCAACGCTAGGCGGCCTTGCGGTCACAGGGATCCCCGGAGCCGTACCCACATCGAACCGGTGCTCCGGCGACACGGTCGCCGTCGGCGTCAGGACCTGGTTGAGCAGGCTTGTGTCGCCGAAGCTCGAGGACCGTATGATCCGCAAGCGCTTCGCTGCCATTGTGAGAGAAAGCTCGCTAGGGTTTTACAGAAACAACGAGAGAGAGAGAGAGAGAGAGATGGTGAGGGAGTGAAAAGCTGTGTGAGAGAGAGAGAAGCGAGAAAGGTGGGGGAGGTTGGTGAGGTGGTGCCTGAGTGTGAGTATGTAGCTTCGTGGGAGGTTTATATAGGCTACTGTGGTCCCCATGCAACACTTTCAGTTTTTTCTATTTGTAGGGGACGTATAGTCTACGGTGGTCAAATTCGAATACAAGTCAAACCGAACCGTTCTTTTGGAGGAGAAGTGAAAATTGGCAGGTTTTTTAAAGAAATGCTATAAGTTTTATTCTCAATCAAAGGTGGCGTGGATTTTAAATTTCCTTTTTAATCAAAATTTTATAGAAATCTATTTCTTTCTTTCTTTTTTTTTTTTTTTTTTTTTTACTTGTCTGCACAAGAGGGGGAGGGGGATTCGAACTAGCGACCCCCGCTTCATTAGGCGTGGTCCTAACTGATTGAGCTACCTCTTAGGGACATAGAAATCTATTTCAAATTCAATAGTGGTTTTAAAAACGATGTCGCTTTAGGGATAAAAGGGGAACACGAGCCTTACTTATTGGAAAATGATCCTCGAGTATCGGTTAGAATATTTTAGAAGGTAAAATTGTCTAAAGAATTAAAATGACAATTTTACTCATCTTAAAAAACACTAAATGAATATTCGAGGATCCTATTCTCTACTTATAGCATTACTCGGTTTCTAAAGTGCACATTAAATGATAGTGGTACATGAATAACCAAATAAGGCTAGTGAACTATATTCCCCTCCCCTGTTTTCCCATATTTGCTCAAGGAAAAAAAAAGGCTAATGAACTATAAGAATAATGACTTTCTTCACTCATTTATTGGTGTGTTTTAAGTGGCTTATAATGTTAATTAGTAATTACTTAAATCATGTTATATCAATTAGTATGATATGGGCGTAATAAATCCGTAAAGTATAGCATTACTCAAACCGTAAACACATTATTGGCTTCCCACATACATGTTTGGATATATTTTTGGACGACGATTCTTTAGAATTAGGCTATTCAAATTTCTTTAAAATTCAAATAAAGTTTAAGGATGTATTTCCATACACTTTCTTAGTAACAAGTTGAATTTGCTTTTCACTTGTTGGGCTCTCACTATTGGGTAGATTAATGTTACATATTTTTTTATTCTCTTAAACATGATGTGACTTTTAAAATTACAATTGAATTTCGATAAAATAATAATTTTAAATATCACGTCAATTTTTAGAAGATAAAAAGAAGGTGCGTAGCATTACTCCCCCGGGGATAATAGTCACCGTCACGTCACGGTAATTCTTAATTTTCGACTCAAAGGGAGATATCTTCAAATTACAATATAAAAACATCCAACATTTGCTTGGGAAAATATGATTGTATAAGTAAGTATTCTTAGGACTCCTCTTGTTGTCTCTTATTAGTTAATGTGTTTATTAGTATCTAATTTAATTTTCAAGAGTTAAGGGTGTTTTGTAATTCAACAAATGAACGTTATCCTAAATATTTGAGTAATGTTATATACTATCATTTTTATTCCCAAATCGATGTGCATTTTAAAATTACCATTGGATTTAGAATGATGATTTTAAAAGCCACACCAACTTTGAGGGATAAAATGATGGTATATAGCATTACTCAAAATTATTTTGAGTAAGTTAATAATTATATTTAAGTAAGATTTGTACTGTAATGAAGGTAGATTTGATGGATAAATACAAGTTATCCAATTTTTTTTGAAGTGAGACTTTTTTTCTTCTTGTCGCAAGATTCTACCGCTCCCAATTGTTGACTAATGAGACTCTAGTTCAACTTGGGATTTCTTTACTGTTTCTTGTTCTTTGTTTGTTTTGACATCCTACCTACATCATATAGAGTTTTTTAAACCATAATATAGTAAAAGCTTGTCTATGATTATGTTACAAAGTTTAAAAAGTGTTTTTAATATAGAAAAAGTTTTGCCAAGTAAAAATGAGTTAGTTTAGTAAAAAAAATTTTTTTTTTTTTTTTTTGGCTCTAAAAAAGTCCAAAACTGAAAAGCTTTAAAATGAGCCTTTTTTCTATAGACAAACAAGCTCTTATGGTTTACATTTGTTATCTTAGTAAACAAGAATTCTCTAAAGATGGTAAATGTAAATTTTGAAACATTTAATTAAAAATAATGGCTAAGATTTAATTCCACCGTGGAGGAAATCTAAAAGATCCTAACCCACTGTCTTTTTGGATAAAGCCTTACGTAGTTGTCTATGGAATATAAACAAATTATAAATGACAACAACCAAGATCCATTTTGCAATAACACAGGTGCATTGTACTAGTAGTCTTCATTGCATTCATAATTTTCTTTCTGATTTGATGATTTCCCTACCAAGCCTGATACTGTGGTATAAGGGCCCGTTTGGGAGTGCGATTTTAATAAGTGCGATTTTAAAAATTGCGTTTTTAAAATCGCACAGGTGTTTGGTAAAATATACTAAAAAGTACTTTTTTTATCAATTAAGTGTTTGGATAACATTAGCATATAATTGCTGTTTCATGACCAAATTACCAATAAGGATGAACAAGACAGAAAAAAAGAGAAAATAAGGGTTTTAAATATATTTTAGGTAGGTATTCTTGGTATTTTTTTCATTCCCATTCTAAAAAAGATAACTATTGTGCCAAATATCTTTTTAATAGAAATCATGATTTTGTTTTAAATTTGCACTTTTTCAAATAAATACCTTCTAATCAGCTTATGAAAATCGCAGATTTTTTTGTGATTTTAAAATTTGCGTTTTTAAAATCGCAATCCCAAACACCTTAAAGTTGCGATTTAGTTTAAAATTGCAAATTATTTTAAAAAAAATGCACTCCCAAACGCACCCTAAGAATGATAACATTAATAACTACATGGATCAAATTGATGGGGATGCTTTTTAAGAGAAAAATATTATAGGAGATTCTCATTAAAGAAAAATATCCTAATGTCATTATTGTGACATTAGGGGCGGAAGAAAAAGGTCCAAAACTCCACTGCATTATTTATCACTCAATATTCCCCACAACACAGGAGTAAGACCTTGTGTCTTGAATCTTGATGGTGATCAAACTACCAAGTCGGTCTGAGTATTGGGCTTGACTCTCCTTATTTATAACGAACTCGGATGCCCAAAATCTAAAAACACCTAATCGCATCAAAAAAATTAAAAAGTTTGTCACCTAGAGACTTATGCCACCTATTACATATATAATAGACTCAACCCTGCATATGTGAGGACTTCAATTATAGTCATCCAGCAAAGTGAAAAAATAATGGAAAAAAATATACTTTAGCCCCCTAACCAATGGCCATATTTTTTTTTACGCCTCTAAACATTAAAGAGTGACATTGGAGCCCCTCAAAACTACCACTACGTGTTAAATTATACATTTTTCAAATTTTCACCCTAAAATGCCCTTGACGTTATTAAAACATTACCATTTGAAATAAATTAAAACTTAAACAAAAAGGGGAAAAAACTAAAACTACCAAAAGGGGGGGAGGGGGGGAACTAAAACTACCAAAAAGGGGTGACATTTTTTATATTAGCTCCCTTAATTTTTTTTCCAAACAGTTATTTTTTAGTTTTTAATAACTTCAAGGGTATTTTAGGTAGAAAAATGAAAAAAAGTGTTTAATTTAGCATGCGGTGTTAGTTTAGGAGAACCCAATGCTACTTTTAAAGTATGAAGATGTAAATGAAAATGTAGTGATTGTTTAAAGTACATTTTCCCAAAAACAATATAACTTATGTGTACAAAATATTTGGTCGGTATATATATATATATATATTTTTTTTTTTTGTTGATATTATTATAAAATTATTTTTGATTTATAGAAGCTATCCTAGAACTCTAGGGCGCATTTGGTCATAATCTACCACCCATAACAAAAAATGTTTTAGCTTTGCAAACCTAATAGACAGTTTATCCTTACCTTTTTAATTTATTTATTTATTTTAAATTGTCTAGTAAAATTGAAAATCTAGTTAGGTACTAGCTAGTCAATAAAGTTGCAATTTTTTACATGATGTATCACACTTTTTCACCGACAAATCTAACTATCAAAATCCTATAAAATTATTAAGCAAAGTGAAAAAGTAATCACTTAATGCACAAGAGAAAATGTTTAGTGCTTTATTAATAAAAATGTTTGGAACATAAGTCTTCTAAGTCTTCTACCGGCAACAGTGAAGAAGGCTTTGTGCGATCGTTTTGCTTATTCAAAGGGTGGGATCTAGCGTGAAGAAGGGTGATGATAGAGGTACTAGAGGAATTGTGTGGTAAAATCTCCCTTACTGGAGGGGAGAAGGTGGGGATTAATATTACTGAAGGAGAGATTTTTTAGGGCAAAGAGAAGGGAGCGAGATGTCTGATTGGGAAGGTAGGAACAAAACGGAAAATTAACAAAGAAGCCTTTAAGTCTTTTCTATCTCGTCTTTGGAGAACTGTGGGCAAGGTAATATTCAAAGAGGTTCTTGATAATGTTTGGCTCTTTGAGTTTGAAGATATAGAAGATAAAATGAAAGTCATGGAAGGACGGCCTTGGTCGTTTAATAGGTAGATTCTTGTACTAAACGAGTTTGATGGGAGTGTACCTCCAGCTTTGATGAAGTTTACACACTTGCCGTTCTGTGTTCAGGTGCATGATATGCCATTACTGTGTATGAACAAGGTTGTAGGGACCAAAATAGGTGAATCACTGGGAGAGCTGTTTGAGGTTGATGTAGTAGGAGACGATGTTGGGTGGGGGAGATGTTTGCGGTTACACATTGGAATTGAATTATCCAAGGTGCTAGAAAGGGGACGAGCACTCAACGTTGCAGGGAAGTCGCATTGGGTTACTTTTAAGTATGAGAAACTGCCCATGTTTTGTTTCTAGTGTGGTAGAATTCTGTATGGGGAGAAGGGATGTCCTGTAAGGAAAACAATGTGAAGGTAGGATGAGGAGGGAGATCAATGGGGCGTATGTTTAAGAGCGGAGGATCTACGAAGGAAGTATGGTGGAGGACACTATTTGGCGAAGGAGGGGAAATAAGATGATGGCAGCTGTGGTGAGAATGAGACGTCTAGCAAGGAAGCATCTAGGTTTTTTGTAAACCCTAAGATAGCAAAGCAAAAACTATTGGAGCCAAGTAGTGAGGGGTCGGGATCGTAACACGTGGAGAATCAGGAGGGGATTGGATCACCCAAATCTGATTTAAATTTTGGCCTGTTATGTAAAAGCCATGCAATAAATAAGAGCAAGCACGTACAACATATGTTGGGAAAGGGATTGAGCGAGTTAGAATTATGAAAGCTTTTTCCAACGACTAATGGGGATTCTGAAAGGAGATAGATAAGGGCAAGCACGTACAATTAATGGGGATTTTGATATTCGTAGTTTGGGTGTTGTGCAAGACAGTAATTATGAAAGCTTTTTCCAACAAACAGTAGAGGAGTATGTGATGTAGGGGCAGTGACAAGAAGAAAAGGAGGTAGAAGGGATGATTTTATTTGATGAGAGCCAACAAAATGGGCATAATATCAGGAAGTGGAAACGTAAGGAGAGGAAGGCAAAGGTCTATAATCCTGGTTTGGTGCAAAGTAAGGAGATCAGAAAAAAAGAAAACACCCACCTCAAGAGGGGGTTGGTGAGAGAAAAGTTTTTAGCAAGAGGGTGAGAAAGGGGAGACGTTGAAGGACAACTCCACTTTTATATTGGCGTAGGCTGTGGAACAGCCCTGCTGGTCCCAGTGATTCTAATGAGTTGGAACTGCCATGGGCTTGGAAACAAATGGACAATTTGAGACCTTTGCCAGATGGTGAAGGAAAAGAAACCTAGTGTGGTGTTTTTATGGAAGCAATCAGCAATAAAAAGAAGATGGAATGGATTAGAGTCAAACTTGGCTTTGTTGGAGCTTTTATGGTGGAGCCTATTGGAAGGAGTGGGGGCATTGCTCTTTTATGGAGAGATGATGGTTTAGTAGAAATTCAAAATTACTCACGTAGTCATATAAATGTAATTGTGAAAGGCCCAGTGGAAAATAAATAGTAGAAATTAACCAGGTTTTATGGCAATCCGACTAGTGCAAAAAAGGAAAGAGTGATGGGAGTTGCTCAACCATCTTAAACTCTCCCCCCCCAATACCGTCGCTATGTATGGGTGATTTTAATGACATCACTTCCCAAGCTGAAATAGAGGGTGCGTTATTGAGAAGGGATCGGCAAATGAAGTTGTTTAGGGAGGTCTTGAAAGATTGTCATCTTAACAATCTGGGTTTTGTGGGTTCTCGTTACACTTGGAATAACAAGCGTCAAGATGGGGGATTTACTAAGGAACGACTTGATAGGATTGTTGCAAATCATAGCTAGTTTGATCTTTACCCAGCAGTATGTGTACACGTGTTGGCAGCTCGGACATTCGACCATAAACCTCTAATAGTTACATGTGCAGAAAAAGGGCAGAAACACAATTTTACAAGGGTTAAAGTTTGAGGCTAGCTGGCTCTTAGATGAAGCATGTCAGAATGTGATTTTAAAGGCATGAAAGGATAATGGGGTTGACAAGAGTGCCATGTAGGGGGTGAGAAAGAGATTCGAGCAGTGCCAAACAAAGCTACAGGGCTGGAGCATAAGAAAATTTGGAAATACCGAAGAGTTACTACAGCTCTGTGAGGATTCAGGCAACCAAGAGGAAATACGGCAACTGCAAGCAGAAATTGACTACATGCTTGAGCAAGAGGGCATCCGATGGAAGCAAAGGGCAAAGCAAAACTGGTATTTAGATGGCGATCGGAACATTCCATTCTTTCATGCTTGAGCGAGTCATAGGAAGAAGATCAATCATATAAAAGAAATCCAGGATGATGAGGGGAGAAGTTGGAAGAAACCTAAAGAAATAGGCCGGACTTTTGCACTTTTCTATGAGAAATTATTTATGGCAGGAAATATGAGTGGACTGGAGGAGTGTTTGAATGGGTTGGAGGGTAGGGTGACAGAGTTGATGAATGCTCAGTTGTTACGGCCATTTGGAAAGGAAGAGATTGACTTTGCTTTGGCATAAATGCATCCATTGAAATCTCTTAGACCTGGTGGCTTCTCAGCATGTTTTTACCAAAAAGTATGGGGGACGATACAGATAGAGGTATGTCATGCATTGCTTGATTTCCTTAATAACAATATCTTTGATGAATTAATAGCATCATCAAATATTGTGCTCATTCCAAAAGTGAAAAATCCTACCAAAATTATTGAGTTTCGTCCCATCAGCCTATGTAACGTCATATATAAGATGGTGCAAAAGTGTCAACAAATAGAATGAAGAAAGTGTTGACACACATCATCTCCCCCAGCCAAAGCGCCTTTATTCCAGGTAGGCTTATAACTGATAATGTTATTGTAACTTTTGAGGCTTTACATATGATGGATGCTCGTATGAACGAGCAAGGGGGATAAATGGTTGTTAAGCTAGACATGAGTAAAGCTTACGACAGAGTAGAATGAGATTTCCTAGAAAAGGTGATAATGAAGATTGGTTTTGCTGACATATGGGTTTTTTAGGTGATGACATGTGTATGGATTGTGACTATTCAGTGCTTATTAATGGACAACCCTATGGTAATATCACACCCACCAGGGGGTTGAGATAGGGTGACCCATTGTCCCCGTATTTTTTTCATTCTGTGTGCTGAAGGGCTTAGCACAGTGCTTAATTAGGCTGAAAGGGAAAGGAAGTTTACAGGATTGTCAATTAGTAGAGGCGGAACAAAATTGAACCACTATTTTTCGTAGATGACAGTCTACTTTTTTTTGCAAAGAGAATATATTTAAGTAGGGCAGGATTGAAGAGGTGTTGGACCTTTATGAGAGGGCTTCTAGACAAAAACTTAATAGGGAGAAAATGTCAATTTTCTTCAGCCGAAAATACTAATCAGGCAGCCAAGACCCATATCCTCTCAATGGTAGGGGTTAGTGCAACGCAGCAATATGAGAAATATTTTGGCCTTCCGACTAGAATTGGATGATCACGAGTAAGTTCTTTCTCGAGTGTTAAAGGTCGGATCTGGGAAAGAATGCATGGGTGGAATGAAAAGTTTTTATCCCTAGCAGGCAAAGAAGTGCTTTTAAAAGCAGTTGTCCAAGCAATACCAACTTACACTATAATTGTGTTCCAATTACAATATGGGTGTGTTCTAATTCACTCCTTTGATCAATGTTGATTAACCAGAAACCCTAGCTTTAGAATTTGGAGGTTTTGCCCCAAATTCAAAAATTTTGATTTTGTGATCTCAATTGGGCCCTATTGACCAATTGAAACCCAAACCCCTTAATTGGAAACCCGATCTATACTTTTGACCGATTGGATTCAGGAGTTTTCACTCAAATCTGAAAACGGCCAAAATACCCCTCTCACTCCTAAATTGGGTATTTTTGCCTAATTTGGCGCCGACCCTATTTTGTTAAAGGGTCGGGCCTATTTTGCAAAATTCCCAAGACACCTCTGGTAGTCCGATATTGTCTACATTTCCTCCTAGTGGGTGTTCTTGTTAACCCTTTGAATAATTTGAAATTTAAGCCATACCTGACATCTAAAACCCATATGTATGCTCAAGACTTTATTATTGAGCAATAGTATCATATTTTCCTTCAAACTACGAGCCAACACCTTTGCAACCCCACTAAGTTTCCATTTCAAACATCTCTATATTTTTTCGATGTTTCCCTTCATTTTCCTAACACTTAGGGGGAGATTTCAGTTTCTAAGACTAGGTCACCACTTTTGTAGTTGGATGAATTAAGGTTGCAATTAGAATTGATAGTTTTTTGAGTTGATGCGGGACAATGGCGTGAACCGAAGCAAATGCCACAACTTCATCCTTCATCCTTCGCCGACCCAACCCGATCCCTCAGGACCCGAGCCTATCATCAGGAAGCTCTGGATCCCGATTTCGACCTTGATTTCGAGATGGTGGAAGAGGAGGAGGAGGCTATTTTAGATGAGTCTTTGGCTCACAGTTCTGATGCTTCCGCCAATGACAACACCGGCATGGATGAGGATGACGCCCAATTTAACTATGACCGCGATCACTTTAGGGCCACCAAGGCAGAGCGCCGATACAACGCTTGCTATAGCAGCAGAAACATTATTGTAGAGAGGAGGATGGATGTGCCCAACGTGGGTCAGTCACCACCAGATGGTCAAACGCTTTGTCAATAGGCGCCCCTATCAAATGAGCATGGAGGGAGAAGAGGGCTTTCAGATCAACGACCTTTAGCATGACGACCGGCTAGTAGA
>NC_081542.1:12137776-12184743 GCF_901000735.1 Corylus avellana
CCACGAGCCTTACTTATTGGAAAATGATCCTCGAGTATTAGTTAGAATATTTTAGAAGGTAAAATTGTCTAAAACATTAAAATGACAATTTTACTCATCTTAAAAAACACTAAATGAATATTCGAGGATCCTATTCTCTACTTATAGCATTACTCGGTTTCTAAAGTGCACATTAAATGATAGTGGTACATGAATAACCAAATAAGGCTAGTGAACTATATTCCCCTCCCCTGTTTTCCCATATTTGCTCAAGGCAAAAAAAGGGCTAATGAACTATAAGAATAATGACATTCTTCACTCATTTATTGGTGTGTTTTAAGTGGCTTATAATGTTAATTAGTAATTACTTAAAATATGTTATGTCAATTAGTATGACATGGGCGGGATAAATCCGTAAAGTATAGCATTACTCAAACCGTAAACACATTATTGGCTTCCCACATACATGTTTGGATATATTTTTGGACGACGATTCTTTAGAATTAGGCTATTCAAATTTCTTTAAAATTCAAATAAAGTTTAAGGATGTATTTCCATACACTTTCTTGGTAACAAGTTGAATTTGCTTTTCACTTGTTGGGCTCTCACTATTGGGTAGATTAATGTTACATATTTTTTTATTCTCTTAAACATGATGTGACTTTTAAAATTACAATTGAATTTTGATAAAATAATAATTTTAAATATCACGTCAATTTTTAGAGGATAAAAAGATGGTGCGTAGCATTACTTTCCCGGGGATAATAGTCACTGTCACATCACGGTAATTCTTAATTTTCGACTCAAAAGGAGATATCTTCAAATTCAATTACAATATAAAAACATCCAACATTTGCTTGGGAAAATATGATTGTATAAGTAAGTATTCTTAGGACTCCTCTTGTTGTCTCTTATTAGTTAATGTGTTTATTAGTATCTAATTTAATTTTCAAGAGTTAAGGGTGTTTTGTAATTCAACAAATGAACGTTATCCTAAATATTTGAGTAATGTTATATACTATCATTTTTATTCCCAAATCGATGTGCATTTTAAAATTACCATTGGATTTGGAATGATGATTTTAAAAGCCACACCAACTTTGAGGGATAAAATGATGGTATATAGCATTACTCAAAATTATTTTGAGTAAGTTAATAATTATATTTTAAGTAAGATTTGTACTCTAATGAAGGTAGATTTGATGGATAAATACAAGTTATCCAATTTTTTTTGAAGTGAGACTTTTTTTCTTCTTGTCGCAAGATTCTACCGCTCCCAATTGTTGACTAATGAGACTCTAGTTCAACTTGGGATTTCTTTACTGTTTCTTGTTCTTTGTTTGTTTTGACATCCTACCTACATCATATAGAGTTTTTTAAACCATAATATAGTAAAAGCTTGTCTATGATTGTGTTACAAAGTTTAAAAAGTGTTTTTAATATAGAAAAAGTTTTGCCAAGTAAAAATGAGTTAGTTTAGTAAAAAATTTTTTTTTTTTTTTTGGCTCTAAAAAAGTCCAAAACTGAAAAGCTTTAAAATGAGCCTTTTTTCTATAGACAAACAAGCTCTAAATGGTTTACATTTGTTATCTTAGTAAACAAGAATTCTCTAAAGATGGTAAATGTAAATTTTGAAACATTTAATTAAAAATAATGGCTAAGATTTAATTCCACCGTGGAGGAAATCTAAAAGATCCTAACCCACTGTCTTTTTGGATAAAGCCTTACGTAGTTGTCTATGGAATATAAACAAATTATAAATGACAACAACCAAGATCCATTTTGCAATAACACAGGTGCATTGTACTAGTAGTCTTCATTGCATTCATAATTTTCTTTCTGATTTGATGATTTCCCTACCAAGCCTGATACTGTGGTATAAGGGCCCGTTTGGGAGTGCGATTTTAATAAGTGCGATTTTAAAAATTGCGTTTTTAAAATCGCACAGGTGTTTGGTAAAATATACTAAAAAGTACTTTTTTTATCAATTAAGTGTTTGGATAACATTAGCATATAATTGCTGTTTCATGACCAAATTACCAATAAGGATGAACAAGACAGAAAAAAAGAGAAAATAAGGGTTTTAAATATATTTTAGGTAGGTATTCTTGGTATTTTTTTCATTCCCATTCTAAAAAAGATAACTATTGTGCCAAATATCTTTTTAATAGAAATCATGATTTTGTTTTAAATTTGCACTTTTTCAAATAAATACCTTCTAATCAGCTTATGAAAATCGCAGATTTTTTTGTGATTTTAAAATTTGCGTTTTTAAAATCGCAATCCCAAACACCTTAAAGTTGCGATTTAGTTTAAAATTGCAAATTATTTTTTAAAAAATGCACTCCCAAACGCACCCTAAGAATGATAACATTAATAACTACATGGATCAAATTGATGGGGATGCTTTTTAAGAGAAAAATATTATAGGAGATTCTCATTAAAGAAAAATATCCTAATGTCATTATTGTGGCATTAGGGGCGGAAGAAAAAGGTCCAAAACTCCACTGCATTATTTATCACTCAATATTCCCCACAACACAGGAGTAAGACCTTGTGTCTTGAATCTTGATGGTGATCAAACTATCAAGTCGGTCTGAGTATTGGGCTTGACTCTCCTTATTTATAACGAACTCGGATGCCCAAAATCTAAAAAGCACCTAATCGCATCAAAAAAATTAAAAAGTTTGTCACCTAGAGACTTATGCCACCTATTACATATATAATAGACTCAACCCTGCATATGTGAGGATTTCAATTATAGTCATCCAGCAAAGTGAAAAAATAATGGAAAAAAATATACTTTAGCCCCCTAACCAATGGCCATATTTTTTTTTACGCCTCTAAACATTAAAGAGTGACATTGGAGCCCCTCAAAACTACCACTACGTGTTAAATTATACATTTTTCAAATTTTCACCCTAAAATGCCCTTGACGTTATTAAAACATTACCATTTGAAATAAATTAAAACTTAAACAAAAAGGGGAAAAAACTAAAACTACCAAAAGGGGGGGAGGGGGGGAACTAAAACTACCAAAAAGGGGTGACATTTTTTATATTAGCTCCCTTAATTTTTTTTCCAAACAGTTATTTTTTAGTTTTTAATAACTTCAAGGGTATTTTAGGTAGAAAAATGAAAAAAAGTGTTTAATTTAGCATGCGGTGTTAGTTTAGGAGAACCCAATGCTACTTTTAAAGTATGAAGATGTAAATGAAAATGTAGTGATTGTTTAAAGTACATTTTCCCAAAAACAATATAACTTATGTGTACAAAATATTTGGTCGGTATATATATATATATATATTTTTTTTTTTTGTTGATATTATTATAAAATTATTTTTGATTTATAGAAGCTATCCTAGAACTCTAGGGCGCATTTGGTCATAATCTACCACCCATAACAAAAAATGTTTTAGCTTTGCAAACCTAATAGACAGTTTATCCTTACCTTTTTAATTTATTTATTTATTTTAAATTGTCTAGTAAAATTGAAAATCTAGTTAGGTACTAGCTAGTCAATAAAGTTGCAATTTTTTACATGATGTATCACACTTTTTCACCGACAAATCTAACTATCAAAATCCTATAAAATTATTAAGCAAAGTGAAAAAGTAATCACTTAATGCACAAGAGAAAATGTTTAGTGCTTTATTAATAAAAATGTTTGGAACATAAGTCTTCTAAGTCTTCTACCGGCAACAGTGAAGAAGGCTTTGTGCGATCGTTTTGCTTATTCAAAGGGTGGGATCTAGCGTGAAGAAGGGTGATGATAGAGGTACTAGAGGAATTGTGTGGTAAAATCTCCCTTACTGGAGGGGAGAAGGTGGGGATTAATATTACTGAAGGAGAGATTTTTTAGGGCAAAGAGAAGGGAGCGAGATGTCTGATTGGGAAGGTAGGAACAAAACGGAAAATTAACAAAGAAGCCTTTAAGTCTTTTCTATCTCGTCTTTGGAGAACTGTGGGCAAGGTAATATTCAAAGAGGTTCTTGATAATGTTTGGCTCTTTGAGTTTGAAGATATAGAAGATAAAATGAAAGTCATGGAAGGACGGCCTTGGTCGTTTAATAGGTAGATTCTTGTACTAAACGAGTTTGATGGGAGTGTACCTCCAGCTTTGATGAAGTTTACACACTTGCCGTTCTGTGTTCAGGTGCATGATATGCCATTACTGTGTATGAACAAGGTTGTAGGGACCAAAATAGGTGAATCACTGGGAGAGCTGTTTGAGGTTGATGTAGTAGGAGACGATGTTGGGTGGGGGAGATGTTTGCGGTTACACATTGGAATTGAATTATCCAAGGTGCTAGAAAGGGGACGAGCACTCAACGTTGCAGGGAAGTCGCATTGGGTTACTTTTAAGTATGAGAAACTGCCCATGTTTTGTTTCTAGTGTGGTAGAATTCTGTATGGGGAGAAGGGATGTCCTGTAAGGAAAACAATGTGAAGGTAGGATGAGGAGGGAGATCAATGGGGCGTATGTTTAAGAGCGGAGGATCTACGAAGGAAGTATGGTGGAGGACACTATTTGGCGAAGGAGGGGAAATAAGATGATGGCAGCTGTGGTGAGAATGAGACGTCTAGCAAGGAAGCATCTAGGTTTTTTGTAAACCCTAAGATAGCAAAGCAAAAACTATTGGAGCCAAGTAGTGAGGGGTCGGGATCGTAACACGTGGAGAATCAGGAGGGGATTGGATCACCCAAATCTGATTTAAATTTTGGCCTGTTATGTAAAAGCCATGCAATAAATAAGAGCAAGCACGTACAACATATGTTGGGAAAGGGATTAAGCGAGTTAGAATTATGAAAGCTTTTTCCAACGACTAATGGGGATTCTGAAAGGAGATAGATAAGGGCAAGCACGTACAATTAATGGGGATTTTGATATTCGTAGTTTGGGTGTTGTGCAAGACAGTAATTATGAAAGCTTTTTCCAACAAACAGTAGAGGAGTATGTGATGTAGGGGCAGTGACAAGAAGAAAAGGAGGTAGAAGGGATGATTTTATTTGATGAGAGCCAACAAAATGGGCATAATATCAGGAAGTGGAAACGTAAGGAGAGGAAGGCAAAGGTCTATAATCCTGGTTTGGTGCAAAGTAAGGAGATCAGAAAAAAAGAAAACACCCACCTCAAGAGGGGGTTGGTGAGAGAAAAGTTTTTAGCAAGAGGGTGAGAAAGGGGAGACGTTGAAGGACAACTCCACTTTTATATTGGCGTAGGCTGTGGAACAGCCCTGCTGGTCCCAGTGATTCTAATGAGTTGGAACTGCCATGGGCTTGGAAACAAATGGACAATTTGAGACCTTTGCCAGATGGTGAAGGAAAAGAAACCTAGTGTGGTGTTTTTATGGAAGCAATCAGCAATAAAAAGAAGATGGAATGGATTAGAGTCAAACTTGGCTTTGTTGGAGCTTTTATGGTGGAGCCTATTGGAAGGAGTGGGGGCATTGCTCTTTTATGGAGAGATGATGGTTTAGTAGAAATTCAAAATTACTCACGTAGTCATATAAATGTAATTGTGAAAGGCCCAGTGGAAAATAAATAGTAGAAATTAACCAGGTTTTATGGCAATCCGACTAGTGCAAAAAAGGAAAGAGTGATGGGAGTTGCTCAACCATCTTAAACTCTCCCCCCCCAATACCGTCGCTATGTATGGGTGATTTTAATGACATCACTTCCCAAGCTGAAATAGAGGGTGCGTTATTGAGAAGGGATCGGCAAATGAAGTTGTTTAGGGAGGTCTTGAAAGATTGTCATCTTAACAATCTGGGTTTTGTGGGTTCTCGTTACACTTGGAATAACAAGCGTCAAGATGGGGGATTTACTAAGGAACGACTTGATAGGATTGTTGCAAATCATAGCTGGTTTGATCTTTACCCAGCAGTATGTGTACACGTGTTGGCAGCTCGGACATTCGACCATAAACCTCTAATAGTTACATGTGCAGAAAAAGGGCAGAAACACAATTTTACAAGGGTTCAAGTTTGAGGCTAGCTGGCTCTTAGATGAAGCATGTCAGAATGTGATTTTAAAGGCATGAAAGGATAATGGGGTTGACAAGAGTGCCATGTAGGGGGTGAGAAAGAGATTCGAGCAGTGCCAAACAAAGCTACAGGGCTGGAGCATAAGAAAATTTGGAAATACCGAAGAGTTACTACAGCTCTGTGAGGATTCAGGCAACCAAGAGGAAATACGGCAACTGCAAGCAGAAATTGACTACATGCTTGAGCAAGAGGGCATCCGATGGAAGCAAAGGGCAAAGCAAAACTGGTATTTAGATGGCGATCGGAACATTCCATTCTTTCATGCTTGAGCGAGTCATAGGAAGAAGATCAATCATATAAAAGAAATCCAGGATGATGAGGGGAGAAGTTGGAAGAAACCTAAAGAAATAGGCCGGACTTTTGCACTTTTCTATGAGAAATTATTTATGGCAGGAAATATGAGTGGACTGGAGGAGTGTTTGAATGGGTTGGAGGGTAGGGTGACAGAGTTGATGAATGCTCAGTTGTTACGGCCATTTGGAAAGGAAGAGATTGACTTTGCTTTGGCATAAATGCATCCATTGAAATCTCTTAGACCTGGTGGCTTCTCAGCATGTTTTTACCAAAAAGTATGGGGGACGATACAGATAGAGGTATGTCATGCATTGCTTGATTTCCTTAATAACAATATCTTTGATGAATTAATAGCATCATCAAATATTGTGCTCATTCCAAAAGTGAAAAATCCTACCAAAATTATTGAGTTTCGTCCCATCAGCCTATGTAACGTCATATATAAGATGGTGCAAAAGTGTCAACAAATAGAATGAAGAAAGTGTTGACACACATCATCTCCCCCAGCCAAAGCGCCTTTATTCCAGGTAGGCTTATAACTGATAATGTTATTGTAACTTTTGAGGCTTTACATATGATGGATGCTCGTATGAACGAGCAAGGGGGATAAATGGTTGTTAAGCTAGACATGAGTAAAGCTTACGACAGAGTAGAATGAGATTTCCTAGAAAAGGTGATAATGAAGATTGGTTTTGCTGACATATGGGTTTTTTAGGTGATGACATGTGTATGGATTGTGACTATTCAGTGCTTATTAATGGACAACCCTATGGTAATATCACACCCACCAGGGGGTTGAGATAGGGTGACCCATTGTCCCCGTATTTTTTTCATTCTGTGTGCTGAAGGGCTTAGCACAGTGCTTAATTAGGCTGAAAGGGAAAGGAAGTTTACAGGATTGTCAATTAGTAGAGGCGGAACAAAATTGAACCACTATTTTTCGTAGATGACAGTCTACTTTTTTTTGCAAAGAGAATATATTTAAGTAGGGCAGGATTGAAGAGGTGTTGGACCTTTATGAGAGGGCTTCTAGACAAAAACTTAATAGGGAGAAAATGTCAATTTTCTTCAGCCGAAAATACTAATCAGGCAGCCAAGACCCATATCCTCTCAATGGTAGGGGTTAGTGCAACGCAGCAATATGAGAAATATTTTGGCCTTCCGACTAGAATTGGATGATCACGAGTAAGTTCTTTCTCGAGTGTTAAAGGTCGGATCTGGGAAAGAATGCATGGGTGGAATGAAAAGTTTTTATCCCTAGCAGGCAAAGAAGTGCTTTTAAAAGCAGTTGTCCAAGCAATACCAACTTACACTATAATTGTGTTCCAATTACAATATGAGTGTGTTCTAATTCACTCCTTTGATCAATGTTGACTAACCAGAAACCCTAGCTTTAGAATTTGGAGGTTTTGCCCCAAATTCAAAAATTTTGATTTTGTGATCTCAATTGGGCCCTATTGACCAATTGAAACCCAAACCCCTTAATTGGAAACCCGATCTATACTTTTGACCGATTGGATTCAGGAGTTTTCACTCAAATCTGAAAACGGCCAAAATACCCCTCTCACTCCTAAATTGGGTATTTTTGCCTAATTTGGCGCCGACCCTATTTTGTTAAAGGGTCGGGCCTATTTTGCAAAATTCCCAAGACACCTCTGGTAGTCCGATATTGTCTACATTTCCTCCTAGTGGGTGTTCTTGTTAACCCTTTGAATAATTTGAAATTTAAGCCATACCTGACATCTAAAACCCATATGTATGCTCAAGACTTTATTATTGAGCAATAGTATCATATTTTCCTTCAAACTACGAGCCAACACCTTTGCAACCCCACTAAGTTTCCATTTCAAACATCTCTATATTTTTTCGATGTTTCCCTTCATTTTCCTAACACTTAGGGGGAGATTTCAGTTTCTAAGACTAGGTCACAACTTTGTAGTTGGATGAATTAAGGTTGCAATTAGAATTGATAGTTTTTTGAGTTGATGCGGGACAATGGCGTGAACCGAAGCAAATGCCACAACTTCATCCTTCATCCTTCGCCGACCCAACCCGATCCCTCAGGACCCGAGCCTATCATCAGGAAGCTCTAGATCCCGATTTCGACCTTGATTTCGAGATGGTGAAAGAGGAGGAGGAGGCTATTTTAGATGAGTCTTTGGCTCACAGTTCTGATGCTTCCGCCAATGACAACACCGGCATGGATGAGGATGACGCCCAATTTAACTATGACCGCGATCACTTTAGGGCCACCATGGCAGAGCGCCGATACAACGCTTGCTATAGCAGCAGAAACATTATTGTAGAGAGGAGGATGGATGTGCCCAACGTGGGTCAGTCACCGCCAGATGGTCAAACGCTTTGTCAATAGGCACCCCTATCAAGTGAGCATGGAGGGAGAAGAGGGCTTTCAGATCAACGACCTTTAGCATGACGACCGGCTAGTATACCACATGATGATCAGTTGAGTCGTTCCGGTCAAAAATCTTGCTATTGTTACGTAAGATAGGGGCATTTACTTGCCAATACCTTAATATGAGCAAGTCGCATCTTCGTGGAGTCGAGCAAGAATTGAGGGCGCCACGAGCACCGAGGTCGGCACCAGGAGGATGCACAACTAATGGAGCCTCATTGTCCACACCAGTGAACGACCTTGATCGCGAGCGTGATTATAGCATGCTCAATGAACTTTTGCAATCCGTAGGTAGTCTTACCTCGAAGCTTGGGAAACTATCAACGGCTTTCCAAACAACATTCCAGGATCACTCCCGCAGATTCACAGTCACTTGACGAGACCCCCGCTCGAAGTAAGATATTAAGTCATTCAGAGCCCGAGTATCAACCTAGAAAGAGGGAGCCCTTGTACACAAGGCACCCTGGGTCGAAGATCAGCGGAGCGCAGATGACCTCGTTCGTAGGACAATTTCTATAGACTTTTGCTTGGTTAGTTGTTTGTACATATTTTGCTATGCGTGGTGGCAATGTTGTATGATTGCGACTATTTCTTTTCTTTTTCTTTCTTTTCTTGGATTTAATTATGCATGCCTAAACCTAATCGGTCTTTTCAAAACCATACGTTTCCTTTCAAACCATTTTCTTCTATCCTACCTTTTAATTGTCTTAAAAACCCTGTCCGCCGAGAGGATCTTGTTTATTATTAAAACCAAATTTCAAAGACGAAATTCTTATAAAGGGGGGAAGAGAGTAATACCCCAACTTTTTAAATCATTTTTAACTCCTTACTCAACATGTTATTAGCCTTCTAAACAAGCCTAAACAGAAACCCTAAAACCTTCATTGATGGCCCCAAGCCCTTAGGGCCTTTTAGCAAGCAAAAGCCCAAGACCACCTTCACTGGACGAGTGCTTGTCCAGGGACCATACCGAGCACTCATCTGAACCTCACGCCACCCTCGTGAAAACCGTACTCTGAACACTTTTGGCTTTTTGTGCACAGTACACAAGCGCTCGCATGAATAGTACACACGAGTGCTTGTTGACCATTTTTAAACCCTTGGTTAATACACGCACGCCTGGAAAGCATTTTTGGCTCATTGTGAACAGTACACGAGCGCTCGACCGGGGACCACACCGTACACTCATTCCTTTTTCACAGAATTCTCATTTTTCCCTCAACTTCCTTCCCCTATAAATACACCACCCCCATTCGACTCCAGCATTCATTGTGCCCCCTAAGCCCTAAAGAAACCCTGTCATTTTGTGCCTTGAGTGTAAGTGAGCTTTGTGAGTAACCTTGGTGAAAGAATGAGCACTCTTGGGAGACTTGCTTATTGAGGTAACCCTCTTACACCCTCTTTGTGTTTTGTTCCTAACTTCTTGATTTTCAATAGCTTAGTTGGTAATATCTAGGAGTTTTAAGCTTTTCCAAGTGTTGTTTTTACTCTCTTAATGATTACAATTTTAAAGAGGTTATGATACCCACCCTTTTAGAAACGTTTTTGAAAAGCTTTCAACCCACCTTTGTTTTCTTTGAAGTTGCTTGACATTATGTTTTGTACTTGGATGTGCCTATTTCTTAAAAAGAGGAAGAAGTGTTTTCAAAAGGCTTTTAAACACTTCCTTGATTCTTTGTGTTGTATTTTTTGTGGTACTTGTGTTTATTTTGAGCCTAGGAAGAGAAATACTAACCCATAGCTTTAGAATAGAAACCTAGCACACATTTTAGGATTTTCGGGCTGGGCTTTACTCTTTGGCCAAACGCTCGTTCTAGGGAATGAGCGCTCACCCAGAAAGCAGGCCATTTGCCCTTTAATCCATGTTATGTGACGCAAGGTTTTAGCAGCCTTTTTTAGTTAGATGGAACCTCATAGAGTTCTCTAGTACTACTTATAATGATAGGTCGTGTTTCGTTATAGTAGGCATTCGTGATGTCAAAGGACTCGAGTGAACATATGAGGTAAGTAACCACTCACGAACACTTTCCTTAAAAACGTGGCATATGTTAGTTGACTGACCATGCGTATCATGAGTATGTCTACATTTTTGTAACAACTTAGTAATTGTTTTAATAACTGATTGATAAGATGCATCGTATGACATGGTACACCGGTATGTACAATATAATAGCCATGGGCTTACTATATAGACTTCATTCTATGGTCAATGTGTGTGTTGTTATATGGGCCTTGAATCCAATGGTTGTTCGTGATCAGTGCAACCTTAATAGGCAATCACTACAGGACAGACATCATTAGTAGTGTGGGCCACTCGAGATCGGACTCGGTCAGACTGTTAGTGTTATGAACGGTAGTGTACAATGGTTCGGGCACCGGCATTGTATTACAGGTCCCTCGGGACAGTGCCAGCCCTGCTGAGAAGGGGTAATATCTCGAGTAGACCATATATGAGAGTTATGACTTATAAAACATTAGTTTTTTCTGCATTAAAATACTTAGGCGATTGCAGCCTAGAGTACACCACATTTTATCAAACCAAACGATATTTTCAAGGTGTATTATCGGAGACAACACCTCTTTTCAATGTTTATCAAACCTGGAGGTTTATTTCTATTTAATAATAGTGAGCTCATGTCATACCTAATTGTGAGGTTTACTTACTGAGTTGTTAGACTTAAGCTGTTATTACTCTTATAGGGAGCTTGTTACTAGAACTCAGGAGTGGCACAGTTGCCACTACAGCTTTATCTTAAGATTCTTCATAGTGTTATCAGGTTTGTCTTTTATCATTAATTAGTTGCTCAATGTCTTTATTTTGAGGAATATGCTTATACTGTAGTGTTTATAGTTTTTCTCAGATTTATTTCTCATTCCTATCCATTAACTCTGATAGTGCGTAGAGGGGTGGTTCCCTATTTAGCCACGAGTTGGTTAAAATGAGGTAACTGCCAGTAACCCTGCCAAGTTGGCCAATGTCAATTCTGGGGGCGTTACAGGATTAAAATTTAAATATTAGAGATAAGCATTATCATTAAAGTAGTTTATTCTACTTAGTCTTTTATTTTCAATATGCATTATAATTGGCTATTTAAAGACTTCAAGCTCATTAATAAATAAAGCAGAATTAATCATAAACATTGTGTTTGAAAATGGTTTTAGGTGTTCTAAAAAAATCTAAAAGGTTCAGCTTCCCTTAGAATCTAAGTGCACTAGCAATAGATACCCTATATGTCATTCCCTTCTTTATGTTTAGGAAAAATTTCAAAAAAATAACAAAAACCTACTCACATCAGATTCCCTACATTTAACCAACCCTTAAGGATTGCTATAGTATTTCTCAATGTGTAGGGAACCAAAAGTGGTTCCCTATACATTATTTTAATATAAACATTTCTCTTTCCTCTCTCATCTTTCATCTTTATGTTTTTAATTAAAAATTGTGTTGAGATTTTGTGAAAAAAAGTGAAGGTAGGTAAATAACTTGTAAATAAATAATATTTTAATGGTATATGAAAATGTAAGGAAAGCTATTGTGAAATAGCTTAAGGAAGCTGTTACTAGTGCTCTTACTAGATTCCCTTAGAACCTAACATCTATCCCGTTATGTGCAAAATCATTTCCATAACAGAAGCTGCTTACTATATTATTATATTAATATGGCATCTTGAAAGAAAGTTTATGATATGAAATAATAGGAACCTTTAACATTTTGCTGACATTGCTGCCACCAAATACCTTGTGCACATTAGCAAACTTTTGGTGTTCGTTGCTGGAAAATACGGGGAAAAAACACTACCCTCACCACTCCTCCTCATAAGCTTGGATGCTGCGCATGGTGAAGGAGCACCTTGTTTTCAGACCAGTTTTCCTTGGTCTCTAACCCTTAAGTTTCTTACCCTCATCTTTATTTTTAGTTTCTTACCCTCATCTTTATTTTTAGGACCCTTAAGTTTCTTACCCTTATCTTTAAATTTATCTCTTCCTATCGGCTTAAGCTTTTGGGGTAACTGATGATTTAATATGGTATCAGAGCCAAAAATTAACTCTGTTATTTTACTCCCTATTTCAATTAAATATTTCACGTATCAAACCTCACCTAAAAAAATTAAAAAAAAAATTAAAAAAAAAAAAAGAAAAAGGTTTGAACCTACACGTGAGGGGTGTTAAAGTAATAGTTAAGTAATTAAATTTACCTATTCCAATCAGCTTAAGCTTTTGAAACAATTTGTGGTTTAACAGGAAAAAGTTCAAAAATTCTAGGGGTTGCCAGGGTCCCATGTTATAACCCATCTTTACAACATGAGTCTTGTCCCTGATACTGATAGTAACACTATTCAAACATCACTAAACATAACTATTTTATTTTATGAATACATCACTATTGAAGTCGCTTTAGAAGTTCAACATTTCCGGTATATTACAACCTACCCAAAATAACAACAATAAGAGGTTTTTCATCTGGATTTTCTAGCAACCGATGGAAGTTGTAAAATGCTATGGTAGATGCCAAACTCAATACCTTTCTGTTGATGGTTTGTAGAATTTGTTGTACAACAATTTGTTATTCTTCAGATCTTTCTTTTTTCTTTATCCTGTTGCTCTGATACAACGGGAAGAAAACGTTCATAGGATGTATCGGAAAAGGTGAAAATACGATGGAGGGGGCACAGAAATTTTTTCTTTTAAAAAAAACACATAAAAACTAATTCATGGTGAAGAGAGTTGCATTGTTTATAAAGTTCTCACCTGTGTGGAGGGTGATCACACCTAATTCATCAGAATTATCCTACCAAAACTTGTCATTCTTGTTCTTTCCACGTTCTGTTTGATTCACCAGCTTTCTAAAGTATTACAGCATCATGCCAAGCTACGGAGAGACAAGAGAGAACATAAAACCTGTTGTGTTTTATTAAAGAGGAAGTCTCTTTTATTTAAGGTTGGTACTCCAGGCTCCAGCATATATATACATATCGCACACGCACATATACATACATATCATACATATACGTACCCCGCTATCTACTAAAAACTAGCCTTCCATCAAACACCTCCGATCCATCGATTAAAAAAAAAAAACCTCTTCACTCAAAAGCACGACCGCCACGACCACCTTCCTCTTGCTGTTTGTTTGGTCCTGGGAAGAAGAACGCCTGGTCTTGGTTCTTGAAGATCCTTTCCACCTCTCTCGATGGCAAGTTAAAGGCCAGCTCTTTCGCCTCCCTCTCAAACTCATTCACAATGTTCCCTTTCCCTAAATCACATCAACACCATTAATCCACCACAATATGAGAGAGAGAGAAGAATAATATCTTATAATATATATTAAATTATTCCAATTTGCTTGATTTTTTGAACACCCAATTAAATATTTTGCGGTGATTTAAGAGATACCTGCGAGAGGGAACCTAGAGTTGCCATGGGCGTTGACCTCGAAGCAGAGGACCTGCAGGTTATTATTCTGGGAAGCAATAACTGCAACCGGATGGCCAGCCGGAGCTACAAACACCACGCCGCGTCTCAAGCGTGCGCTAATCTTCTGGTAGCTTCCAGAGGAAGAAGAAAGATGGGGACAAGCCATTTCAAAGAACCCTTCACCTTCAACTACAACAGAGATCTTTGTTGCCCTCGAGTTGTAGTAGGGACCAGCCATAGATCCCTGTATATATATTTCAAAATTCACAACAAAAATGAGAAAAGAAACAACTTGGAAGAAGAAGAAGAAGAAGAAGAAGAAGAAAGAAGAGATTTTGATTTACTTTGGTTATGTTAGCGAAGGAGACCATGAGGTCAAGGTCTTGTAGCTGCTTGTGATCGTCAGGATGAGCTTCGTAGAGACGACCAAATTGGTTCGATTGAGAAGGGTGTTTGTGGAGAAGATTGATCGGACCGCTTGATTCGCCTCCAAAAGGCCAAATGCGAGGGGGGCCTTCCTCGTGTTGGCTCAAGGCCCTGATTTGCTCTCTTGATGCCTTCACAATGCTTCCTTTACTCTGTTCCCCAAACACCTTCTCCAGCTGCTCCCTTCGCACCTTCAAAGCCGCCTCAAGAACCTCCCAGCTGAACGCCCTGTAAAACGATTCTGGGTCTTCCCCACCAGCCCCATAGAATGCCTGCAACATCATTTTTTCCATTTTTATTTTGCTTTATTTTGTTGGAAATGAAAAAGGTACACACATTAATTATTTTACCTCAAAATGGCCAGGAGCAGAGACGGGTTGCAGGATTTTGACAATAAAGAGCTTCTCATTCTCATCCCTGTTGATCATATAAACAGGTGTCCCTGCTGGAATCCTTATGATGTCTCCATGTTCCACGTTAAAGCTCTCTCTTTTCTCCTCCCTCACCATTGTAATCGTTGCTCGCCCTGCTCATATAATATAAAACAAATAAGCAAAAAGAAGACAACAAAAAATGGTGGAAAAGAAAATTACGTACCCTTGGCAACAAAGAGAACAAGTTCAGCATCGAAATGGGCTGGAGAAATGAACGTGTGAGGATTTGCTTCCAGAATCGCCAACCGAAAATTCTCAATCCCACTCAGCAATCTCGACCTCTTTGTGAAATTCTCAAGCACCTGCACTCTGCCTTCCTCTGTTTTAACTCTGGATTCAAAATGCTCATCTTGAAAAACATAAGGATTTTCCTCCTGCTCCTCCCCATAACTTTCCTCGCTACTATTGCCCTCCTCTTGTTGCCTTTCCCGCGCTTTTTCCTCACAAATCTGCTTGCAATCTCTCCTCTGTTGCTCATCGAACTGCCTTTCGTCCCTGCACTTGTGCTTGCATTTTTTGAGCTCCGGGTCCTCCTTGGGAAGAGCTAAAGCAGCAGTTACAAAAAGGAGAGAGAAAAGTAGGAGAGGTAAAGGAAGCTTAGCTTTGAGCGCCATAGTTGCGAAGATTTGTTGGTTTCTGGTGGAAGAGGGTGAAGATGGCGGTGGAATATTTATAGTGGGAGGAGAGGGAGATGGGTGGGGATGAGAATGGAGAAGGGAGGCCATGCATGAGGACGAGTGGAGCTTTCGTGTCAATCAAAGGACGACCAAGACTTTCCTTGTCTTGTAGCAAATCGAAGTTGGGGATTTTGGAGTTGGATCCGGCTTACAAGCAAAACGACGCCGTTGATTTGTCTTTGTCTGGAGTCTTCACGTGTACGGACACGGTTCAAATAGGAAGTGGCTTTAGTAAAGAAAAAGAGAATAGAAGTAGCAAACGTCAAGCCGTCTTAGCTCAGCCGGTAGAGCGCATGGCTTTTAACCATGTGGTCGTGGGTTCGATTCCCACAGACGGCGTTTTTTTTTTGACACGTAATAGTTGTTTCCTAATTCTAATTTATTTACATCCGTCGTCGAGGAGTGTGTTCTTTAAAAAATAATTTGCGTTTTCAAACTAAATTGTAATTTTAGAATGATTGGAATTGCGATTTTAAAAACGTAAATTTTAAAATTATGAAAAAATTTGCGATTTTTATAAACTGACTAAGGGGTGCTTATTTGAAAAAGTATGAATTTAAATCAAAATCACGATTTCGCTTAAAACAATATTTTGCGCAATATTTACCTATTTGGCCATGAAACCGCAATTATATTCTAATGTTATCCAAACACTCAATTGATGTCCCCAATAGGTAGCTCAATCGGCTTGGACCAAAAAAAAATTTCTTCTTAACATGCCCCATTTTAAAAAGTAAGAATTTCTAAAACGCAATTTTTAAAATCACACTTATTGAAATCGAACTCCCACCCTAAATAAATTAAGTGGATGATTGAAAAAAAAAAAACCATGCCACTCACCCACGGAGTCATTTATCTAAACCACCTGTCTCAACCTTCAACCATTTTCATCACCTGGCCTCCCACTTCAAATCCCATGCCATCTATTTCTCTATCCAACCAACTCCCCCAACGTCCATTCCAAATGGCATTCTAACCCATCTAAAATCGTAAGAACAATCTAAAAGAATTGAATTTAGGTTTTTTTTTTTTTTTATGCTTTTTATGTATTTTTTTTTTTTGTATTTTGTTTTGGGTTTATATCTCTCTGTTTATACTTTGTTAGATTTAGTGTTGGAGACTTCTAATTCGATCTTTGTGTTGGTCTTTCTTTCTTCTTCGGTTCTTAATTTGGACGTAGATACCACTTCAGACTCCTTGTGGTGATTGTTGTTTTTAAATGGGAATTCAAATTAATTCGCCTTAATCTGTACCCATTTACTTCTTTAAGCACTTCGTGCGGCTCCTTGAGAGGACCAAATCACTTATTTGACCAATTTCCTAACCTTTGTATATATTTCTATACTGTTTTATTTCGTTTTGGGTTTGTTGTTAAGAAATTCACCCCATTTTCGGTTTTTGATTCACTGCTCTTTTCTTTTCGAATCAAGAGTGGTAAAAATCATTTCTAGTTACACTATATAAGGTGAATCGAGTCAAGTATATTGGGTTTACGGACAGCCAAAACTCATTCCTGACCCAATTCTTTCGAAATTTCAAAATATTCCCCGTCTCCACAACTAGTTGAGGGTGAGGTGTGGAGACGGGATGGATGGATGAGTAAAGTGAGTGAGTGGTTGATGGGTGGGTGAGTGAATGAGTAAGGAGATGTTTAAAATTTGTCAATGGAGATATTTACTGCCAGACTTATGCTGCTGCAGATTTAATATGTAGTGCAAAAAACTCATAATATTTCAAAGAGCATACATAAAAAAGCTTTAAAAAAAAAATAGTCACATTACTACTAAAAATGAACTATATATTATGAGAATAAATGGCTGTTACAAAATTATTTTAGCATGTTCCAGCTACATTTTGCAAATCAATACATTAGGAGGGGAAGAAATTTTGCAACTCCTCCCCACAACTTTATGGTATTATTTATCTCCTTCCCTGTATTTTCCTTTGGAATAAGACTTTTACGCTCTTGCTCTTGCTCAATGCAAATTGATGTTAAGTTTTTCTGCACAAAAATAAATAATATTATCAATACTAGTTTGCGCAGTGTTCAAATAATATTCATAGAATTAATTAGTTGGGTTTTGTAAAAAAAAAAAAATTATATTCGAAAAGGTTAATTACCAGCTTGTTCCTTATCCTCACACTCATTTTCACACTTGACTTCACATAGACTGTTATGATTGGCTTCTGCAATGCATTCTGTTTTGCAGGTGTTGAAGCATGACTTGAACTTGTCCTTGTCGGCCTGGGGGGTAGCCTCGTGGAGGCTGAATGCTGCAACGACCACAATGCACATAAGAAACAATGCAACGAGCTTGTTTGCCATTATTGTCTCTACGGGTTGGTGTTTATTTTGGTAGTGTTTTTTCTTCTTTTTCTTTGCTTGGGTGCTCAGTGGGGATGGATATGTGTGGCGGTAGGTGTATATATACAGGGGTTCTTGCAAGGTTGTTTCTCTTTTTATGGGGTGCTACCTTCAACCATGGGAAAGTTTGTGGTTATACACATCTAAAAACTTGGGTGTTTGAATGATTCAATTTTGTCTAATTTTGGCTTTTTATCTGAAAATCATGGAAAAACGGTTCTTTGGACATCTTTCTTCGAAAAACAAGCTTCCAAAAAAAGAAAGTTCTCTCTCTCACACACACGCACTTACGTAGTTTATTATGCTTCATTCTTAGCGATTGCATGTGAGTTGGTTTTTTCGATTAGGAACATTTTGGTCCAACAGATTTAGCTATGTAAACTGAAACATAGTACTCTAACATATGTTCGTCTTTTAGAAGTCATATAAAAATATAATGGAAGATCGTAACATCATCCATTATATTTTTATATAACTTCTAAAAGACAAACATATGTTATATAAAAACATATAACATATGTTAGAGTACTATGATCACATGGTTTAATTACAATCTTAACTATATGTATATAAACTTGATCTAGAGCACCATCCCCCTATACCGGTTTTTAAGAGTGAATTATACCCAAAGTTTATATCATTTTATATTAGAGCCAGATTCCATGTCATAGGTTTGAGTCACGGAAATGGCAACCTATGAGATTGAATAGGCTACCATGGATATCGAATTCGGAAGTGTGGTAGTATATTACGATCCATAGTGTCTCACATCACATGGTTTAAGTACAATCTTAATTATGTGTATATAAGCTCTTGGATACCCTCTCATTGCGAGCCGGCTTTTAATGGTGAATTCAAAGAATCGTAAATCTTCTTTTGAAAACAATCAATAAAAGAAACACATATAAAACAACAATTTCTTTCTTTGAAAATCCTCGTGTGACATATGCTTTAATTTTATTTTAAAATGACTTACCCCAATCCCAACACACAACTCAAACAATTAAATAACATGTTTGGGAAAAGAATACAAAAAAAAACATGATTACATAGTTTGTAGGTTTTACCTTGAGAAAAAAGAGTTGAAGGAACGATATTATATTATACCTTTTGGATTGACAAAAATCGCCGGTTTTGGGTACTTCTCTCATCTCGTCTTTGCTCGAGCACCCTTAGAGGTTGAAAACTCGAGGAACAAGTTTTCTCTAAAGTTCTTTGGGTTAAAAATGGTTGAGTTTTTAGGGTTTTGCATGCTCACAGTCGAGTTTCTGCCACAACATGTTCGATCCTCTAAATGGGAGGTTCGAAGCTTTGCAGGTTCGATCCTCCCATTGAGGGGTTAAAATTTTTTTAAAAAAAAAAAAAATCACAAGATCGATCATTTCCGGAAATACACTTTTTTTTTTTTTGAAATCACATGTATTTTAAAATAGTTTATTTTTTAAAAGAATTTTATTTCTTGGGATGTTACATTGAACTACCCCGCAGATGGTCAAGTGGTGGTCCGGCAACTGCCTTCAACCATATCTGGAGCAACCGAACCACCCCAAAGCCATTGGAGATGGTTCAACTATCCTCTCAATTTTTTTGGCCATTTGGGATGCCCAAGCAACCCCTAAATGACCAATATATATATATATATATATAAGGGGTGGCCAACCTCCCCCAATAAAAAAAATATAGTTTTTACTTTTTTTTAGAATATATAAAACTTATTAGTTAGGAGAAAAATACATTTTACCATCATAAAGTATGAACATATTTGCGTTTTGGAGCATAATGTCTAAAAATCGTCAAAAAACCCCTACAATGTATCTAACGTTGGCAAAAAATACCATCCGTCTATTTCGACAGAAACCAAGTCACGTACATGGCACGTGACCTTTTTCAACCAAAATTTTCAAAAATGGCCTTGGGGGTAAAGTCTAAACATAAATGACTTTGGGCGGGGAGTGTAAACATAAATAAATAAAAACACTAAAAATAAAAATTAAAACTAAAAATTTTATATTCAAAAAAAAAAAAAACTAAAAAAAACTAATTAAAACAAAAAAAACTAAACCTAAACTAAAGAAAAAAAAAATTAAACCTAAACTTAAAACAAAAGGTTTATATACAATTTTTTTTTTTTTTTTTAATGTGGGGGGTGGACGAACTATTTGAGGGTGGCTCGGCTCCCTCAATTTGGCCAACGAGGTGGCTCGGCTATCCATATTCGGCCGGCATGGGGTACCGAACCACCCATGTGTCCCATGGCGGTAGTTCGACCAGCCCCATATGCCCAGATGTGGGTAGCCGAAATCACCCCAAATGGGTTTGGGGGTGGCCAAGCTAGTTTGGAGGTGGGTTGGCCAAAGGGGATGGCTCTGAGTAATTTAAAAAGTCCCACTTGTGTCCCTCAAAGAATGATATGGCTATTAAAATCACTATTCGATCAAAATCCAATAATGATCAATCACAAGCCCAATAGTGATTTTAATAGCCACATCATTCTTGGAGGGACTTAAGAGGGACACAAGATGAGTCGTTCCGGCGAGATCGGGGCTACCGAACTTCCAAAAAAAAGTTATTGTTCATTAGTGAACATAGGGGGGGCAAACGAACTCGAATCACTTTGTGGCACCCTCCGACATGATAGCCTCAAAGTTTTACACAAGCTCGTAAATTTTCGTGCCAAACAATTCCGGGTTCGCACTTGAGCATTTTGTTAGCCCATAGGCTTTGGTCCTACTTGTGAAAATACAACTTATCCGATTGGCCCGAAATTTTACGAGCGTGTGTAGTTGTTCGAGGTTATCATGTCGACGGGTAATAAGAAGAGATTCGAGTCGTTCCGGCAGGATCAGGGCTACCAAACTTCCAAAAAAATTTATCGTTCATTAGTGAACTAGGGGAGCAAATGAACTCAAATCACTTCGTGGCACCCTCCGACGTGATCACCTCGAAGTTTTGCACAAGCTCGTAAATTTTCATGCTAAACAATTCAAGGTTCGCACTTGACCATTTTGTAAGGCCCATGGGCTTTGGTCCTAGTTGTGAAAATATAACTTATCTGATTGACCCGAAATTTTACGAGCTTATGCAGTTGTTCGAGGCGATCATGTTGACAAGTGGTAAGAAGAGATTCGAGTCGTTCCGGCGAGATCAGGGCTACTGAACTTTCAGAAAAAGTTATCGTTCATTGGTGAACTAGGGGGCAAATGAATTCGAATCCCATCGTGGCACCCTCCGATATGATCGCCTCAAAGTTTTGCACAAGTTCGTAAATTTTCATGCCAAAAAATTACAAGTTCGCACATGACCATTTGTTAGGCCAATGGGCTTTGGTCCTAGTTGTGAAAATACAACTTCATCCCATTGGCCCGAAATTTTACGACCGTGTGCAGTTATTCAAGGCGATCATGTCGACGGGTGGCATGATGAGATTTGAGTCGTTCCGGCGGGATCAAGGCTACCGAGTTTTCAGAAAAAGTTATCGTTCATTAGTGAACTAGGGGGAAAAACGAACTCGAATCACTTCGTTGCACCCACCGACATGATCGCCTTGAAGTTTTGTACAAGTTCGTAAATTTTCGTGACAAACAATTCCGAGTTCGCACTTGACCATTTTGTTAGGCCCATGGGCTTTGGTCTTAGTTGTGAAAATACAACTTCATTCGTTTTGTCTGCAATTTTACGAGCAAGTGCAGTTGTTCGAGGCGATCATGTCGACGGGTGGCATGAAGAGATTCGAGTCGTTCTGGTGGGATCGGGGCTACCGAACTTTCAATAAAAGTTATCGTTCATTAGTGAACATAGGAGGGCAAACGAACTCGAATCACTTCATTGCACCCGCTAACATGATTGCCTTGAAATTTGGCACAACCTCGTAAATTTTCGTGCTAAACAATTTTGGGTTCGCACTTGACCATTTTGTTAGGCTCATGGGCTTTGGTCCTAATTGTGAAAATATAACTTCTTCTGATTTGCCCGCAATTTTACGAGCGTGTGCAATTGTTCGAGGCGATTTTTTCGACGGGTGGCACGAAGAGATTCGAGTCGTTCTGGTGGGATCGGGGCTACTGAACTTCCAAAAAATATTATTGTTCATTAGAGAGCATAGGAGGGCAAACAAACTCGAATTACTTCGTGGCACCCACCGACATGATCGTATCAAAGTTTTACACAAGCTCGTAAATTTTCGTGCCAAACAATTTCGGGTTCACACTTGAGCATTTTGTTAGTCCCATGGGCTTTGGTCCTAGACTCCTAGTTGTGAAAATACAACTTCATCCAACTGGCTCAAAATTTTACGAGCATGTGTAGTTGTTCTAGGCAATCTTGTCAACAGGTTACACAAAGAGTTTCAAGTCATTTCAGGGAGATCGGGGCTACCGAACTTCCAGAAAGAAGTTATCGTTCATTAGTGAGCATAGGAGGGCAAACGAACTCGAATCACTTCATGGCACCCTCCGAAATGATCGCCTCGAAGTTTTGCACAAGCTCCCAAATTTTCGTGTCAAACAATTCCGAGTTCGTACTTGACTATTTTGTTAGGCCCACGGGATTTGGTCATAGTTGTGAAAATACGACTTCATCCGATTTGCCCGCAATTTTACAAGCGTGTGCAGTTGTTCAAGGCGATCTTGTCGATTAGGGGAACGAGGAGATTCGAGTCATTCCGCCGGGATAGGGGCTACCGAACTTTCAGAAAAAGTTATTGTCAGTGAACATAGGGAGGCAAACGAACTCAAATCACTTCATGGCACCCACTAACTTGATTGCATCGAAGTTTTGCATAAGCTCATAAATTTTCGTGCCAAACAATTTCGAGTTCGCATCTGACCATTTACAGTGTACATTTCATTCCACACGTTTACTGTCTTATTTAACCCTAAACCTTAATGATAGGGTTGACATTACAAATTAACTGTTATAACATGGTGAGCCAATATTTACACTTTTTTAAATTATAAGAGTACAATTACAAAAGTGTCTAAATATTAAAGGCTATGATTACAAAAGTACCAAAATTAGAAATCATTGACTTTTTTACTTGAACTTGTGAGAAAAAACTATATATATTCAGCTTAAGTACCTTAAAAAAAAATAAAAATAAATAAAAAAAAGCGTCTTTGCATTATTATTTTTTAGAAGTCTCTTCATTTTTCTGCATTTTTCACCTCCTTAGTGAGGCTTTCCCTCCGCCTAGAGCGGTCATTTCCCTCCCCCCCTCCATTGCCCATTCTATTTTTCTTCCTTTTTTTCCCCTGAGCAGCAATGTCGCTGTTCTGCCGCTTTCAGTCCACTCCACCCTACCTGGTCGGCCACCTCTCGCCTCACTCCACCCCTGCAGTCACGTTGTTCTCGATTCTACGATGGTTCTCAACTTTGGAATTCTCCCAGCCAAATCTGTCAGCCTCCATTCCTACACTGCTCCAACGCGCCCCACCAGGGTCTTCCCCATCCTCCCAGCTTCTCGTCGAAGTCTTCGTCACCCTGTTCCAGCCACCACTCGTCGCCGCGTGGATCACACGCGCCTGAGCGTGGATCACACGCACCGCTGCATGTTCTTCGAGCTACTGCCAAAAGCTCTCTCGCCAGCCTCCACCCGTCGTGTCGTCTGTTCCAGCCGCTGTTCAGTTGGCTTTTTTCTTGTTTTTTTTTTTTCATGTATTTTTATTTTCTTTGTATTTTGCAGCTCTTTTGTTGTTTGCTACTTGTTGATTTTGTGGGTTGCTGTCTCCATGGTGTTTGGTGTTTTGATCATTTCGTCGAGATTTTTGTAACCGAATATGTATTGGTTCTTCTCCTTCCACCAATCCTTACATCAGACTATGACAGTGCATTTTTGTCTCAGCCTCTTCGTCGTGGTTGTTGTTGGTTTCAAATGGGGGTTCAAAATGGCTTGCTTTAATCTGTGCCCATTTTGCTTCTGTAACCGCCTTGTACAGCCCCTTAAGAGGACCAAGTCATTTGTTTGTCCTATTTTCTAGCTATTGTAATTATTTATACTCTGTTTTACTTTGTTTTGGATATGTTGTTGGGGAGCCCACCCCAATTTCGTTTTTAGGATCTCCCACTTCTTCTTCTATTCGGATTAGAAATGAGAAAGATCATTCCCTGTAACCATTTCCTTATTTAATTTTTTTTTTAAAAAAAAAAAAATCATATCTCCTATAAAAGCAATAAACGTACGGTCCATATTAAAGGTGATCAAATCGCAAAGATTCATGCCTATAGACTATAGTGGCCTAAAAGAAAACTTGAATGAATGAGATACAAATTAAGTTATGTGAATAATTGAATTAGATATGGAAAATCTGATGCTTCATTGGATACTTATAAGTCGATTGTGAATACACAATATCTATTACAGTATTACACCCAACACTTAACCCATTGATGGAGCTCCAAACAAATTAACATAAAACAAATATATTATCTCAATCCAGAAAAAGAAAGAAAATCAAATCAAATACATATAGAAGGAAGATACTTAATTAATTAGAATGACTTAAAAATCATAGCTCCTAGAAGTAGTAGTAGGAGAGGTGCTGGGTATACAGAAGATGGAGCAGATGTCGATGGTGTCAGCACTGGTCGTTTTGCTGGAGTACTAGTTGTTGTAGGGGCTTCTGCTTCCACCGGTGGAGATGCTGGTGTTTCAGATTCCGGTGCCGGAGCTAGAGCCTCTGCTTTAGAAGCTGTCCAACAGGAAAAGAAAAGAAAAACTTTCATTGTTAAGGTTTCATGCATGCACAACTTTGGGGATGTTATTTGTAATTCATATTTCATATATATATTGGAACAATAATAATGATATTTAATTGGTTATTATATAACTATCATATAACTAAAATGATATAGAAGTAAAAATCTACTTTGAATCAACAATGACTTGTAAACTAAAAAAAAAAAGTTTACTAAATAACATTACTTATCAAAACAATATACTTAAAAGTACTAAACTTCTTTAGCGAGATCAAAATTAATTACCCCGTGGACTAAAAGGAGAAGCCGCTATAGATGGAGGTGGCTGAGCTGGTCCAAATGAGATAGGACCTGTCAAATAAAGTTATAGTGAAAACTTTTCTCAATAGTGTTGATAGATATATACAGTGGTAACATTTATAACTTTCTTAGCAAATATTAACATTTTTATACACTTTACTATTTTAGTTGTTACTCTCGTTCAGAATACATAAATCCGACTCAGCATTTTAGTTATTCACTTTCACTTTTTCATTTAAATTATTATTATTTCTTTAATTACTCTCAATATTCTCAAACAAAAGAGGGAATCAGATTGATTTTTTTAGCTATTGTTGCTACATCCCAATAAGAACACTTCAACACAAGTGTGGATGTTGAATTTTTCAATACCTGGAGAAGGTAGAGGAGAACCAGAGGCTGCAAAATGAAATGAAATTTACCATGATCAGATTTCTTTAGCATTTGAGTTGAGCAGTAAGAGACATATATATATATATATATATATATATATAGCCATTAGATTTGTGGACAATAGTGGATCCCACAAATTCAGAGGTTGGTTTATTAAATTTATAAAAAAAAATATGGACAAATTATTAACACCACCTTTACACTGAGCGGACACGCTGGCCATGTTACAGGCTCGAGGGAGGGAGAGAGCTAGAGTTCGGTTAATGGGTAGTTGAACAGGGACATTGGCAGTTATAAGAAGACAAGCGCAGTCCACGCTAGTGCTCATCAGCGTCTGCAACGAAGCACAACAGCCCGTTGTCGGTGTTGAGCCGTTGTTGGTGCTTCCGGTAATGAAGTTAAAACATGGGGTGAAGCTGCTGAGCATTGACGTCGTGCATGGTGTGCTAATCTGCCCGTTAACCGATATTGCAGAAATGAGTAAAAGAGTTGCTAATATTGCAGTATCCATGATTTCAGTGTGGAGAAATGGGTTGCTTGATCGGATTGGTTGATGATGATGAAGAGGTTTATTTATACATTGGGTTTTAAGGAATTAATTTGAAGGAAAGTAAGAACAGGTAGATTTGAAGCGGGTTTTGGAGTTCAACGACTCTTAACTAACATCCATGTTTGAAGCAATCCATTTTTGTCTTTAGTTAGGTATGTTAGTTATAGCTTCCTTTCGTTTTAATTCATTTGGCCAAAAGGAAATTAAGGAGCAGTTATAGCTTCGGACTTTTTAATTTTTTAATTTTTTAATTTTTTTAATTTTTTTTAGATTTTGTTCATCTAAAGTGAAAGAAAAAAAAAATTGTTAAATTATTATTTATTTGAAAAGCTGAAACTTATAGAAATTTGTTGATTTTTAATTATTTAATTAATATTTTAATATTTTTCCACACATATATGCTCAAGCTTTAATAAGTGATGCTTAACACGTAAAATATTTAGGCCTCGTTTGGTTTATGGGTTGTCTAGTCCATTGAAAAATGATTAACTACCACTGGGAATAGAAGAATGTAGAATAGATTAGTAATTCATATTCTTTTGTTTGGTTGTAACGCTGGAATAGACTAGCTAAACATATTCCTTCGTTTGGTACAATGTAATATGTTAGTAAATAAAATCGTATTGTGATCTTATTTCCTAAAATATTTCCATGATTTTTCAATTATTCCTTTTTAAAAAAAAAATATAAACAACTATACAGAATCAAACTCGATCTTGAATTCTAATGTCAATCAAACTCAATCAAGAAAAATAAACAGTACATAAATTAAAAAAAGAAAAAAAAGAAAAAAGAGAGTGACCGAGAAACAAAATCAAAGAGAAACGTTACAGAGAATCAAAAGTAATAAAAAATAAATAAATAAATAAAAGAGAGAGAAACAGTCAAACAGTACAGAAAAAGAGAGACGGAGAAACAAAATCAAGAAAAATAAACGGTATAGAAATTTTTTTAAAAACAAAAAAAACAGAGAGACGAAGCAACAAAATCAAAGAAATGTTGTAGAGAATCAAAAGAAATCAAAAAAATAGAATAAAAAAAAACTGAGAGATAACGATTAAAAAAAAAAAAAAAGGAGAGAGAAAGAAAAAAAAATTGAGAGAGAAGAAAAAAAATTTCCAAGAAGCAGATAGAGAACGAAATAACCAAGAAAAAAGAGAACGAAGAGAAAAGAAGGGGAGAGAGATACCTTGCGCAGAGCGATTCTTGCAGTTTGCACTAAGAGAGTCGCTTTGAGAGATGGAGATCGTGAGAGTCTCGTGGGTGTAAGAAGGGTAGGGTTTTTTTTTAGCAATTTTACACGTTAATTTTAATCGCACAGTAATAGATTAGCTAAGCCACTCATTTTTTAGTGGCTTAACTAACTCTGTGTGTATGAAATTAGTAGTTCCATGAGAATAGACTATTCTCAGGAATAGAGTATTACCAAATAAAGGACTAGTTATACCTAGTATTAACTAGTCCAATCCAAGGATCTAATCCGCAAACCAAACGTAACCATAATTAAAATGAGAAGTGAATAAGGCAGATAAAGTTTGAACTCAATACCATGTTTAAGAGGAAAATCCAAGCTTTCATTCAAATCATAATAACTTAACACTTTTAATGATTACAAAATCAGGAATAAAAGCTAGGTAGTCTTCCCACCCAAATTTGCTCCAACGAACGTTAAATTGCTTCCCTTTTAACGTGCCTCAGGGTCAATATATAATTAGAGACGGCCTAAGTAGTATGTACGCATCCTCAATTAAATGCCCATATTGACTCCAACATTGTGCTTCCATCTCCAGAACATCAACCTCCAATATTATATTCAAAAGGCCTAAATCTTTACAAAATTCTACCGCTTTTCAAGTTGCATAAGCCTCTGCAACAATATGATCAACAATTATAATAGGACTTAATGGAGCACATGGTTGTCAAAACATGCCCCTAGCTCGTAATCTCTAAAAATGACCCCCACCCACACCATTTTCCTTCATTTGTTTATCGTCGCATCCCAATTAACTTTAATCAATTTACAAGGCGAAAAAGACCCACTTTAATTTGAAACTTCTATATTTCAGTCTTGCACTTTGAATTAGCGTGGACGGATGAATGAACTTTCCTCCAAACACTATTGTATCTCTGCAAAACCATATTTTTCTCACTATAGTTGCCATGAGTTCTACTTCTTTCTTATCCAATTCCACATCCTAAAAAGCTTAAAGTAATTATAAAAATTAATTAATTTTTAATAATTTAATATATATTCTAATAAAAGCTAAAAACGAATGGCCCATCCCATTTCATCCAATTTGTGCCATTAGTTGAGCTGCTTGCTTAAAAAACTAACAGTGGCCAGAGCATTGACGTATCAGTTGACGTTGATCGATATTAGTTCACCATACGTATAGATAATATCAATATATACAACCGTCCACAAGTTAAAAATGGGAAAGTATTCGAGTACGTCACTCTTTTTGCCGCTATTTGCTACTAAAATAGGTCAGTTAAAAGTGAATAACTTCAATTCGGTGGTGATGTAAATTCGGCATCCATTAAAGCTATCGACTTGATCAGTTTTCGAGACTTTTATTTCTGGGGTTCGGAAGTGGGTGAGTGGTGGGCGTTGAGTTAGAATGAATAGAAAAGTCAATGACATTGATTTGAATTAAAGATATGATATTTTCATTTATTGTATTTGATGTATCAAATATTTTTTATTGGATGCCGTAAAATCATGTCCTGATATAAGGGACTCTCCAATTAAAATGTTTTTTTTTTTTTCAGGTCAATTAAAATGATTAATTAAATCCTAGATAATCTAAAATTTAGACAAACTTTTAAGTCGTCAATACCCATGAAAGATTTAAATAAGTGCATCTTTTTTTTTCTTTGACATCTAGAAGATCTTTTAGTTATCACAACCACCCGTAGTTTAGTAGAAGTTGGCCACCCAAATATACCAATTTGTTTGTCCCTTTCCACATAATTTTCCTACATAAATCTCATACGTACTCTTTAATTTTGCTCCAACTCCAAATCTACTAACCCAAACAAACATCATAGACCTTAATTATCAGGCTGCAGCCAACATTAGTAAATGGCTTTCAAAGGGATTGAAATGGGTTTTGTAGTGGTCCTTGTGGCCATGCTTTCAGCTGGAGCCGGGGCTCAGTCGGGTTGCACAAGTGTTCTCTCAAATCTGTCCCCATGCCTCAACTACATAACGGGAAACTCATCAACCCCATCATCTTCATGCTGCTCTCAGCTCTCTAATGTCATTCAAACGTCACCGCGGTGCCTTTGCTCCGCCCTAAATGGCGGTGCTGCCTCCTTGGGTATTACTATAAATCAAACTCTAGCCCTATCGCTACCCACTGCTTGCAACATGCAAACTCCACCCATTAACCAGTGCAAAGGTGAGCCCAAGTAGTTTAACATGCATATAATTATTATCCTCACTGATTATTGAATCAAATCCATAATATATACACATTTTCGTTTAAGGCTCCATATCGTAAAATGTTTTTCGTATTTTCTGGTGTTTGATGTAACCGAAAATAATAATCAAATAAAAAATATTTTCGGTTTGATCGAAAAAAATAAATAAATAAATAAAAATAAATAAATAAATCTTTAATTTTGAAAAATTGTTTTCGTAAACTATTTTTCGAGTTTGATTTTCTCATTCTCCACCCCTTGTATCACCGCCGACCTCTACCTGACTACCCCCAGATGGCCCAGATCACCATCGGAACTCTACCGGAAATCAAATTTTTAGGTTAATTATTTTTAATGATTTCATATTAATATTTTTATGTTATGAATAAAAATGAATTTTATAGGTTAACTAATATGATTGAATGAAAATATAAAAAATATTTATAATTTTTCATACCCACCAAACGCCAGAAGATGAATTCCCTAACAACATTTTTTGACCAAAAAAACATTACATGTCATTTTTTGGTTTGAAAACTAATATATATGCCATGGTAAAGCAGCCGCCAACGGACCACCAAGTTCAGGATCTCCCCCGGTAGGTTCTCCTGCAGGTGCAATTACTCCTTCAGCATCAGACACTCCTTCAGGTATATATATATATATATATATATATATATATAGGATGAATTAATAAACAACCTTTTCATAATTCAGTTTTATGTTGAGACAGTTTAAAAAACAAGTAACTTAATTATTGTCTTTTGGTAATTAAATGCAGGAACAGGGTCGAAAACAGTCCCATCATTAGACGGGGGTTTTTCCGATGGAAGTGTCGTCAAAGCGCCACTCCATTTGATGCTCTTCCTGCTCTTCATAATGTCTTGTGCTGAGACACTTCTGTTTTGAGTCTTCTTCTTCTTTCTGAATGAATCTTTAGTCCCTTGTAATTTTATGCTGTTGCGTTACTTGTAGAGAAATGTGCTTGTATTTTATTATTATTGTTTAATAAAAAAAATTTGAGTGAAGAGTACTGCTTCTCTTGGAGATCGATTAGCTTAAGATGATATCGATTAGCCTAATAAATATATAATACAAAAAATCTTCCTGGTTTCATTTGAAATAATGAGAATCTTTGTCCTCAAAGGAGTAGATTGGCTTTATACCAATCCGGGTAATTGAGAATAAAAGTGATGAGAAACAAAAATGTTAGTAGTACTAGGGGTGGATAGATTTGTAATTTTCTGCACAGCCTATGAAATGATGTTGTCTCATGTTGGGTTGCCAACCACTTGCAACAAACGTACATTTCTCAGCAGGAAAATGCATAGCATGTGGTCTTTGTCTTTTTACAAGTACAATTACATGCATCTAAGATGTTACATGTTACAATAACATGTTACATGCATCTTTTTTTAACGAATAGTGATGCTTCTGCTATTATTAATCTCAAAAAAAGATCAATACAATCAAGGAAAGGGAACAACTGCATCCCTCCTTAGAATGTCCCAGACGCATGGCGGATTTTCATCCAACCAAGACTAATCTATGATATGGGTGGTTGCTTCTCTAGCAAGACCATGTGCAACTAGATTAGCTTCCCAAAAGGCATGTTGAAATTCTGTCAAGCCCAATGTTTGTAGACCTTCTTGTATATCTTCCACAAAATGGCCAAACCTGTTCATATTCACCCTCAATGAGTTCACTGCAGATACAACTTGCTGTGAATCCCCCTTAAAAATTATTGCATTAAAGCCCATCTCCTTTCCCATCTTAAGTGCATGGAGAGCAGCGAGAGCTTCCGCCATAACCGGTTCGACGTTTACCTCAATTGTTTTGCAACTTGCAGCTAGACATTTTCCATTTAAATCACGAGCTTCTATCCCAAACCAATCTGTCCCTGTTCCTTAGTGTTAGAAATGGGTCTTGGGCCTAACTCAACCCAAAAGCTAGCTCAAGAGTTGAGGTTTCCCCTCACCTTATAAATGGACAATTTCCTTAATACCCAGGCAATGTGGGACTTCCAACACGCCCCCTCACGTGTGGCGGAAGGACATCCAAGCCAACACGTGTGACAATGGGTGACGGTGGGCCACAGCCAATTAATTGGGTTAGGCTCTGATACCATGTTAGAAATGGGTCTTGGGCCTAACTCAACCCAAAAGCTAGCTCAAGAGTTGAGGTTTCCCCTCACCTTATAAATGGACAATTTCCTTAATACCCAGGCAATGTGGGACTTCCAACATGTTAGAAATGGGTCTTGGGCCTAACTCAACCCAAAAGCTAGCTCAAGAGTTGAGGTTTCCCCTCACCTTATAAATGGACAATTTCCTTAATACCCAGGCAATGTGGAACTTCCAACACGCCCCCTCACGTGTGGCGGGAGGACATCCAAGCCAACACGTGTGACAATGGGTGACGGTGGGCCACAGCCAATTAATTGGGTTAGGCTCTGATACCATGTTAGAAATGGGTCTTGGGCCTAACTCAACCCAAAAGCTAGCTCAAGAGTTGAGGTTTCCCCTCACCTTATAAATGGACAATTTCCTTAATACCCAGGCAATGTGGGACTTCCAACATGTTAGAAATGGGTCTTGGGCCTAACTCAACCCAAAAGCTAGCTCAAGAGTTGAGGTTTCCTCTCACCTTATAAATGGACAATTTCCTTAATACCCAAGCAATGTGGGACTTCCAACACGCCCCCTCACGTGTGGCGGGAGGACATCCAAGCCAACACGTGTGACAATGGGTGACGGTGGGCCACAGCCAATTAATTGGGTTAGGCTCTGATACCATGTTAGAAATGGGTCTTGGGCCTAACTCAACCCAAAAGCTAGCTCATGAGTTGAGGTTTCCCCTCACCTTATAAATGGACAATTTCCTTAATACCCAGGCAATGTGGGACTTCCAACACTTAGCAACAGATTCGTCCCAGTTTATTTTAATCATAGGATTGGGTGGTGCTTTCCATGGCTCACGTCTATTAGTAGGGGCCTTGCAATTCTCCTCATCTGAACATGAAGTGGCCCTACGGAAGTCTTCCAAAGCCGTGGAAGCGGCAAGAAAGAGTTGGGTTGGGTGTGTAAAAATACCCCATGGACCATAGCATTTCTTCTCAACCAAATATTCCGTGCTAGAATGGGTTGAAGGACACTTGACACTATTTTAAATAAATTGAAAGATATTTTCTTTAAATTTGAAGAAAATTTACGTCTGAAGATAAAAAGGATTTTTGCATTTATTGGCATAGTTGGAAAAGGTTTTAATGGGCTTTGCATAAAAAGAATTCAAGACGAGATTAACAGGTTGTGTACAAGGTATTTTCGTTTGACAAATTAGTCTAATAAAATGGTATGTAAAAAATATTAGAGGTCTAATTGCTAATCGTACTAATCGGTAACTGCTTTTAAAAGTTGTTAAGAAAAATTATTAAGTGCATAGGCGGTTACGGTTAACAGTTTTAGGTTTTTTTCAAAACCGCTAACCGCTTATGTATATATATAAAATATATATGAAACGATGTCCATTTTGTGTTTAAAATTTTAAATATATATAAAAATGTATAAAATTTTAGAAATGATATGTCATGTACTATGTAGTATGATATTATCATATTACCATAGAAATATCATTTTGATTTTAAAAAAAATAATAATAAAATAAAATAAATTCTTTTAAAAAATGATTAGCGATTATTAGAGTTATTGACCGCTAACCGCCTTGTCAATTAGCAAAGATGGTTAGTAAATTTTATTAACCACTTAGATGATTATAGTTAGCAGTTTTATCGACTAATCGCATTTTTACACCTAAAAAATGCACATTTTTTTAATAACACTGCTTTATATATATATTTTAATAATATTAATAAAAATATATATTTTTCACATATTTCATAAACAAATATCACTTTATTAAACTAATTTTTTGTCGGTGTAGAAAGTTAGTCTAGAAGGCCATCAAAACTAAAGAAAAAGACCACATAACCCGCAATGATTTGCGGGTCAAACTTTCCTGTAGGTTGCTTGCTGATCCAGCTTTTCTATTTTGCAGCATATTTTATGTTGGCGGAATAATTTATCTTTCTTGGAAGCTTCTGGCCATCATCAGTTAATGTTCCTCTCATAATTCAAACCTTTTATTTTTCCTCTTTTAATTCCTTTTTCTTAACCGTTAAGTTTTAGAGAAATGATGATGGTAAAACTTTTATGTACAATTTTGACCAAATTTTTCTCTTATTTTTATTTTTTTAAAAATAAAAAATAATAAAATATATATATATATATATATATATATATATTGAAACAATAATATCATATGTGGTCCTTTTTTTTCTTTGGTATTTTTTTATATAAAAAAAAAATAGTATTTTTCTTCAACAAAAAAAATGGCCATTTTTTTTAAAAAAAAAGTCATTAATATGAAGAAAAAGACCATTTAAAAAAAAAAATACCAAATGAGAAAAAGAACCACATAGGATGTTATTGCTTCATAAATTTTTTATATTTTTTATTTTGTTTTTTTTTTAAATGACAACATAAGAGAAAAATTTGGCCAAAGTTATACATTTATCATGCCTCTAAGTTTTATATTGTTTCTTTTAATAAGTAATTAGAACTCTTAATATAAAACTCTTTAATTTCATGACAAGAAATGATCCAAAGCCTTTCCAAGAATTTTTGGGAAAATGTGAAAGCGAATGCCTTTGCATGAAATGAACGTGCTCGTGGTGAGAACGATCGTCAAAGAAGATTACAGCCTTGTTTGTTAAACAACAAGGGAATTCCAAGACATTGTTAACAATAAAAAAAAAAATTGTTTTATAGTAATTTTTTTATTTAAATAGTAATAAAAAGTAAATTATATGATATAAAAAGTGAATAATTTGATATAAAAGTGAGAATGTTTTTATATTAATTTTTTTAAAAAAATGAAGTGAATAGTGTGCGAGAGTTGAGTGTTGTTTAACTAACACTACCGCTCCAATCTATTTGACAAGATTAGTAATATATATCAGACGGTGGTGATGATGGTCAAGGCATATGAATTATGATTCAATAGAGCAAAGAAGATGTCAATTTGATAGACTTTCCATCTAATCAGTCGTCATCAGTTGATGGTACAGCCTTGAGTCTTGGACCCACTTCGTGCACCAATTAATCGCATTCATAAACCAACAAGAGGCAGAACTAGCATTTATAGTTTGTGGGGCAAAAGTTAAAATAAAAAAATAAAAAAATTGAAAGGGGCGTATTCTAAATTTTTTAAAAAAAATAAAAAATAAATTAAGGGCATTTTTTAAAAATTTTGGGGAAACCATGTAGACTATGTAGTTCCGCCCCTAAAACTAAAAATGGTTATGTATTTTAAATTTCTAAGTAAGATGGTTAATTAAAAATTTTAAAAAACTCATCACTTGGTTTTCTAAATCAAATATATTTTGCAGTTTTTTTACGGTGCTTACGGAAATATAGGAAAACACTGAAATAAATGCATAAGTTTTTTATGATTTTCTCTCCCCCTTCTCTTTTTTTTTATTTTTTTATTTTATTTTTTTAAGGAAAATCATTCTTATCTCATTAATAGAAGAATTAAGAGCATTAAAACTCTTACAATCACAGAACATAACGTTCTGAAATATCCTAGCCAAAGCTAAAAAATCAAAGTCGTAACTAAAAGATTACACATCCGCTAACCTATAACTAATCTTCAGTTGAAATAACAAATCTGCGCTAGGCAGACACAAACTAATGCATAGGTAGCTCTTATTCCTCGACCCTGGGATCAAAAGAACCCCATGCTGACACACATCCTCCTGAACCCGAAAGTCAGGATATCGTTCACATCCACAACCTCAGGGGTCTGGACCAAAATAACAAGCGAGGAAATCAAGAGAGAGGACATGGCCTTATTACAAGCAGCAAGAAAAACAAGAAAAATACAAGGAAAATCAAAGCAATACAACTAAAAATTTAAAAATATGAGCACACTAGGCGGATGACAGCAGCTGGAAGAAAAGCCGATCGCGTGCTTGCCGGAAACCGATGCGTAGATGGCGTTGGAAGCACATCGCGGTGGGGCCGCGTGAAAAGACCCAGCAGACGGCAGTAAACAGCAAAGCTGGCGCGAAGGAGATCGGCGGAGCACTCAAAGAAATTGGGGGGAAGTTTGAGTGAATCCCCCATGAGCGGCACCCACAAAGTGTGCCCAAACAAACACCTAGCAAGAAAGAATAAACAAGCAAACAAAGAACAACAAGGAAAAGAAAGCGAAATCCAAAAACAAACACAAAAAAGAAAAGAAACACAAATCGGGGAAGAGAGGGGGGGAAGGAAAATGGGGAAGGGAGGGGGGAACAAATCAAGGAAAGAGAGGGGGAAAGAGAGGAGGGGGGGAGGGGGAGAAACCCCTCCTCCTCAGTTGTGCGGCACTTCCTTAAGCTTTGCTAGGGTTTTTTTTTTGGTGTTATTTGTTTTTTTCTCTTTTTCTTTATTTATTTTCATCAACAAGTAAGTATATGTTTAGAAAGTAAAATAAAAAATTTAAATTTAAATGATATAGAAAAATAATAGATAATCAAATCATTAGCTATTAGGAAAAATAGCTTTTGGTTAATTATTTTGTATACAAATCTAGAAAATTTATTGTGAATGCTCTACACACAGTTGCTTCATATCAATGTTGTGTGACACTTGTAAGAAACTTTAATAGAAAAGTGAATGGAATATTTATCTGATGACCAATTATACACAAATTAAGCACATTTATAAGAGAACGAGGCCGTTGGAATATGAAATATATAGGCAATGAGTTTCTTTTTCTTTATTTTTTTTTTTTGAAAGCAAGGTATCTTGTTATTGCTTAAATAAATGCTTGTTCAGCAAGTACACATTCATGGATACAAGGGGGAATCCCCCCTACCGGTGATTCCCCAGAGCGTCCTCTCCATAAGAGACAAAGTCAACTTCGCAATACTATGAGCCACCCCATTAGCTTTCCATGGAATATGATCAACCCTCTATTCTTATACCCACCGCAGCCTCTTAGTCGCATCTTGCACGACATGTCCATAACGATCCCCCCGTTTATCCTCATGAAGAAAGCTTTGGACTACCTCAAGTGCATCGCCCTCAAGCATAATCTTCTGCAACCCAAGCTGTAGACACAGCTCCACTGCATGCCAAGTTGCCAATGTCTCTGCTCCTGTTGGGTACGTAGTGGCAAGCTTCGAGTCACTGAGAATAGCCACCACTTGTCGTGCATGGTCCCATGCCACAACACCGATGCCCACTCTATTCCGCCTTACATCGAGGGATGCAATATCCCAGTTCACCTTAATAAAGTCAACCAAGGGTTTTTGTCCATTTGGGCTTTGTCGCAGACAGGGATGAGGTTCTCTTCGTTGGATTACGAGAAGCCATGGCCAGTTCAAAACTCTCTATCTGCTCCCTAGCTAGCACTTTGTACCACCACAGTTGGATGAATCATCTCACCTCCTAAAACAACCACGTTCCTCCAGTACCACAGCTGCCGAGCTACCACTGTACAAAGTTGCACCTCCTCCTCATCGAGTTTCCCCAATAAGGTGGCAAAGATATTGATGAAGTCCTCCTCTGCACTAGGGAACTTCTAGATCTTCCTACTACACTCCATCCATACGTCTCGAGCTGAGGGACAACTCCAGAGTATGTGGCTAGTAGTTTCCTTTTCCCTCCCACATAAAGGACATAAGTAGTCAATTGTGATATGTCTTCTAAAAAGGTTTGCTTTTGTGGGCAAAATGTTATGAAATGCTTTCCACAAAAACATTTGAACTACATTAGGACCCCTGACATTCCAAACTTTCCTCCATATACCTTCAGCTGGCTGGCCCTCCGAGCTAGATCCCCGTCCCTTCTCTAAAATATCCTTAGCTAAGTGGTAGGCACTTCAAACAGAAAACTCCCTATTCCGTGCACCAAGCCATATGATAGTGTCAGGTTGCCGTCCAGGACAAGGGATCAAACTGCATATCTTCTCCACTTCGTCATGACTGAAGAGTTATCGGAGCATTGGAAGATTCCACCATTTTTGTTCCTCATCCATGAGGGTATATACACAGGCATCAGGAGAGAGAATTCAGTGAGGGGTGTGGATAGCATAAGTAGTTAGAGAAGGGATCCACAATCTCTCCAAATCTTGATCGATAGACCATTGCCCACCTTTCATATGATTCCTTCCCTCAGCAATTCTTTGGCCTTCCAGATACTTCTCCATGCATAGAAGGGATGAGAGCCCAATTTGGATTCAAGAAAGCCATCTCTTGTATAGTACTTTGCCTTTAAAATTTGCGCCATCAGAGATGTAGGATATTTGATAAGGCGCCAACCCTGTTTTTCCAACATGGCTTGATTGAAACATTCAATATCCTTGTACCCCAAGCCACCCTTATCCTTTGCCAAACCCATTCGGCTCCATCCCATCCACGGTATTGGAGATAGATTGTCTTTGTGCCCCCACCAAAACCTCGACATCATGGAGTTGATTCTTTTGCTTAGGGTTTTTGGTAGTTGAAAGACACTCATGACATAAGTGGTGATGGCTTGAATGACCGCTTTGAGTAACTTCCATCCCTGCCTAAGATAAAAACTGCTCCTTCCATCCATTAAATCAATCCCAAATCCTCCCCTCCATATTCTTAAAGAAGCGGACTTTAGAGCTACCAATTAAGGTGGAAGCTCATGATATTTGTCATAGGACTATGTACAGTTCACTCCAACCATGGACTTGAGGATATTTTGGGTTTGAAGGTTGGTATTTTGCTGAAGAATAATGACGTCTTCTCTCTATTCAACCTTTGTCCCGAGGCTCTCTCATAGATATCAAGGATCTCCTGCATTTTAGTCCACTCCCCAGTGGTTGCCCTACAAAACAATAAGTTGTCATCGGCAAAGAAAATGTGGCTTAGCCGCATCCCTCCCCGAGTGATAGGAAGCCCCGTAATCACCTTTTTTATTTTGGCCTTTCGTAGTAAATTGCTAAGACCTGCACACATGATGAAAAAATAAGGTGAAAGGGGGTCACCTTGGCAAAGTACTCTAGTGGGGATGATACGCCCATTCGGTTGTCCGTTAATTAAGACTGAATAAGAGAACCGTACGAACACATGTCATAGCCAATTCAATCCATCTAGGTGCAAATCTCATTTGACGCATAATCCCCTCCAAAAAAACTCAATTCTACCCGATCATACGCCTTGCTCATATCCAGTTTAAGTGCCATGATTTTTCGCCCATTCATGGTGTGAAGAGCCTTAAATGCAACCAAAATATTGACCGTGATAAGGCATCCTGGAATGAACGCACTTTGAATTGGGGAGATGATGTGGGCTAATACCTTTTTGAGCCTATTTGCCAATGCTTTAGCAATAATTTTATAAAACACATTACAGAGGCTTATAGTTCAATATTCGGTGACATTGCTAGGTTTTTTCTTTTTGGGAATAAGGGTAAAAAATGTGTTGTTTAACTCAGGATCAAAAACTCCTCCATTAAAAAAACCCAACACAGCCTTACATACCTTTTGTAACATCCCCAGCCCGTTAAGGCTGAGTTTGCCACTTTTCTTCTTTTACAACAAAAGTTCTTGCAAAGATCTATAAGGTCTATCAGAGTACTTGATTTTAAAGGATACGAAAAATGTATAAAACATTATTCAAGAGATTTTTATTACAAGTGAAATTAGAAAACATTAAACTTTAGTTGCGGAATATCATATCATTACAATAACTTATATGAAAAGACTTTGAAAATTAATAATTATTCCCACCCCATTCCGGCCTCCTATTCCAGCATCCTTTCTACCTGAAAACAAGAAATAAAACTGAATGAGCCCAAAGGGGGCCCAGCAAGTAACATCCACGACCATAAATGGTTTTACTCCTTGTTCTCAGTTTTGAAAATCATTTTCGCAAATAAATATAATTCTAGCCATAATAATATCTGTATGTACGGTTGCATCTCCCGTAACATATACATACTATTACATCTAGTAATAGATCATCGTTGTAAATCATCTTTATAAATTATCATCATAATGCATCATTATAAATAATCTTTGTAAATCATCTTAGCATATCTTCGTTGAAAATATAGTATCATTTTCTCATAATAAGGCCCATGTACACTATTACCCCTGTGCACGAGGGTTGCGGGTCCTTGTGACCATGGCACTGAATTGTGGCCACAGCCATGCCCGACCGTCAATTAACTCTTTCTTGGTGCACTCAACGGTCTAGTTGATGGAATACCACCTTCTGGCATAGCCTCCTTCAGTGGTTTCGCCTCCATCCGAGTATCGGTACCGAACTCTCATCTTTACTTATCTTAGGGCCAAAAATACTCTCCTCCATACATGTGCCCTCATTTCATAAACATTTATCTCATCTCTTGTACTTTTCTTTGTACTTCTTTTGATGCATCTTAGGGCAACATGTAGTAGGGTTTATCATCATTTTTCTTTCTTATAATCATCATCATTTCTCAACTTTCTTTTCTTAAAATGGAAACTTTTCCAAATATAAACTTGTTGTGCTTAGAAAGCATTTAAACAAATAGAAACTTTCTAGATAATTCTTTTAGAAATCCTTCATGCATGCAACATAACTTCATAATACATAAATAGAATAATCATTTACAATTTACTAAAGAATGAATAAATAGCATGACATGAAGTAATTTTAGAAGGGGTAGTGAATTTACTTACCTCTAGACTGAAGCTAGAAGTGGTATGAAGGAATCTAGTTGCTCCAATATGACTAACACCACTAGTATATCTTTTGAAACTAATTTCTAAAGTCCGCTATCTCTTGTGTTCTTTCTTTCTTGTAGCGCTTGGTCTCGCAATTTCTCTCTCTGTTCTGAGTAAACACTCTTAGAAAGAAGAAAGACCGAGTAAAAAGCGGAAGAAGGAAGAATATATGCAAGAGATGGGAGAGGAGATGAGTGGTGAAAATTCTGAAGGAGAAGAGCTCTATTTATAGGAGAAAATCAAACACTATTCTACCGTCAATTTACAATTATACCATCATTTTACTATTTCACCAACCCTATACTATTCCACCAACCCTATACTATTTCACCAACCCTATACTATTCTACCTTCTTGTTCTACCATCCTTATACCTACCATTTACTATCCTATTATTTCACCAATTATTACAATCATACTTCAAATTATACCAATCAATCATCAATTATCATATCTCTTAAATCTCCTAATAAAATAATAAATATAAAATCATCATCATGATATAATAACCTCAAATCAATATTCATTCCAATAATATTCATAAGATCTAATAAGTTCCTTAAGAATAAATATTATTACCTAATATCATCAATAAATATCTCAACCTCAAAGTAAATGCCATTACCTAATATGAATATTAATTAATCATAGCATCAATTTAATATCTCTAAAATAAGACTTTAAAAATCTGGGGTGCTACATATTTACTATCCTATTATTTCACCAATTACCATTCTCTAATTACCACTCTCATAAATTTCCCAAGAATTAAAATCCTTAGCTACAATGGATATTAAAATAACATCATTATCAAAATAATCTATTTAAATAGCTTTGAAAATTATGGGACACTACAATCTTCCCTCCTTATTAGAATTTCGTCCTCGAAATTAAAACCTATAATATTATCGTCCAATCTTCAAGTTGAGGGATTCAGATTTAAATAATCCTTTCAATCCTTCATCAAAGCCTACTCTCTTTTATCATATTGAAATTTTATCTCCTTCTACTAGGAGTAAATCTTATTCACAGTCTAAAGTCTCGATTTCTGCAATCATTCATCAGTTCACACTAAAATCTTACCTCAAAATCTTTTCCATTGTTTCTTTCCAACCTCAATAACAACAATCGAGTTATTCATCAGCAGTCTACAATCAAGGTTTAAACATCAAATTAATAAATCATGTGATCAATAGTTTATACCTCCAAACATCATAGTCCTCATTTCAAGCCTGCAATAATTTTCTCGATCTAATTTAATCAATTTATCAAAAAGGTGTAAAAATCATTCCTGCCTATATTCTCTTTAGTATCTCAGTATTCCAAATCATGCATACGAAATTTTAATATGATGTTCTAATAATTATTAACTTCTCACCATCATAAACCTGTAAAAGTAAATAGCACCAACATTCTACAGTTTATATTTTCCAAAAACATCATTACATGAATATACCTCAGAAGTGACATCATAATTCGATTCATTCTAAATACACAACCGTTTCTATTTTCTCATCCCAACTTTTGTGTTGATGCTACAATATCAGCGAAAATCTTTCAGTACTACATCTTTACTTGATAAATCATAACTCAACAATAGAAACTCGTAATTATGATTTCAACTCAAACGAAATACACGATTACATCAAATGTAAGATTCTCATCCATTCTTGACTAATACATATTGTGCTTGCTGCGTTCTAGAGATGAAATTGATAAGCAAGCAAAGTAGGATATGGGTAAGTTTCCAAGCTGGATGTTCCAAAGTACACATGCTAAAATCTTTCTCTCTTGGGTCTTGCAAGGTCAAGAAGAGAAAGAGAGAAAGATAGTCCTGTTGCTTTCTAGAAATGAAGATTTGAAAAGCATTTCAGGACATGATTTGCATGTGAGCACTTTCCGAGACTTTCAGAATACCCACATCGGATGCTCTCTCTCTTCTGTCATGTATGGATACTTGAAGAGAAGAGAGATATTTAGCCTGAGAAGCATGATCAAGGATAATCTTGCTTCATCAGGACATGATCAACGATAATCTTGCTTCAATGGTTTACCACTGAGAGTATAAGGTGTTGGGTTTGTGAATCATGTTGTGATGCTGCATTTTTCTCTTGAGGATACGCTCAACTAGGAGAACAGTCGAGCTTTCATTGTATGGAAGGCTATTAGCAGAAGATTTCAGGTGAAGGGGTATGATCAGAAGGCATGCGTTGCAATGGAGAAAGAGGTGTGAATTTATATGAAGGGTTTCTGGATAACGAACGAGCGCGTGGTGGGCGTTGGCATGACATTTCATTCAGTTGCCCACGCATGGTATCCGAAGTCGTTGATTGAACAGTGGGTTTGAAAAATGAGCTCAGTCGAATTATGACAGGAGACAAGATCCTACTTTCACGGGATCTTTTGACAAAGTTTCCATCGCGGCCCGAGGTCGCCTAACGCTTTGTCGTTTACTGTTCATTTCGCTTGAAGTGAAAAAAAAAATTTTCTTTAAGGCTACTCGTCTGCTGCTTCCAGAAACTTCACAAAAATTCCTTCAGTTCCTAACGCTTAGTCTCTTCTCAGTACTTCATCTCTCCCAATTTCTTCGTATTCTCAACTATTTTTCCTTACTCTCCTAAATATGGGAGCATCATCATCATCCGTTAACAACTTCGATTTGAATGTTGCTCCTGCAGCACAACCCATTGTTATGCCTGACGTGCAACCGGATGTGCCTGTTGTTCCCCCTGAAGTGCCTGCTATACATCCCGTCGTACCTATTTCACACCCTAATGAACCTGCTGCATATCCTAATGTATGGCAGCCAACTTTTGTCTTTGACAATCGTCCTATCACTATTCACGATTCTGTCATGCTCCATGATTCTACTGCTGTAGCAGTGGCAAAAGGTTTCGTAATTCCACGGGATCAAACGTTCTTAGCTGATAGGTCGGATACTGATGCTATTAATAACTCATTGGCATTCAGTATCCAAGGTGCTGCTTCAGTTTCTGACATGGCACAACGTTTGAGTGCCAGAAATGTTGAGCTGAAAGTCTCAAGAAACCAAATCGAGGTCTTACAGCGACTGCTCAAATACTACAAACGAAAACACGTGGATTTGAAGCAGGAGAATACTCAGCTGAAAAAGATGATGTTATCTTACGCAGAATACTTGGGACCAAAGATGCTAGAAATGGAGAAGAATACCGAACGTCTCCAGCGACAGAACGAAAAACTCCGGGTCGATGTTCAGGGGTGTTGCAAGTCTCTCCACACACGCTCTAGTCAGGTACCTCATTAGAAATAAATATTCTCTTTGATAATTCAATTATATAAATATATACGATTCTGCTCATACTAGGTTTTCTCTATGCAGAAATAATCTTCCTGGAGCAGCTCTGAAGAATCATCCGCTCATCATTACCACATGTCTCTTTATGCAACAAATTTCTTTTTTTTTTTTTATTTTTTTTTTTTATGGACAATGGTATGTAATATTATAAGGAGCTTGTTCTCCAAACATTTCTTTTCGTAATCATTTAGTACTCATTCAATATTCATTATATAATCATCATGTCATTATAATAACTTCATTTAAATAAACAATCTGTTTAACAAGTTAATCACTCAATAAAACATCTAAGTATGCACCATCACATGTTATCAACCTCTAAAATACTTTAATATCATTGAACATATATCTTATAAGAGAAATTTAGATCATGTCACTATATTATATTGTCTTTCAACTCTTACCTTTATGCTTCAATTTACCTCAAGAATAATAATTCATTATCCTTACTTAGTAAAAGAAAATTATATCAAAAGCTTTGGCATGTAAATAAAATTTCTCATAATTTCATATCCACTAATGCCTCAAAATTTAAATATTATCCACAACCTAGGAGCACTAATTCATCCTCAAAACTTTAAGCATCACTTCAATATAATTTACCTCAATTATAGAAAACCTAATACCTTAAATTCTAAGAATCACCTCAAAGATTTCGTGAATTGTACCTTAAAGTCATCACAATCATTTGAAAATATCAAAATCCTTAAACCACAACTTTATATCTCAAAATATCTTATAGATTCTAGGGTATACCTTATTTGCATTTATCCCTGCAATACTTAGGCATTCACTTCATGCCATTACGTAATCCTTATTCATCAATCCATATATTATAACATCAATCATAGTATCATTATTGTCATCGACCAAACCTTAGCCATTACCAAAAACTCATATAAACTATTATATCATTAATTCAGTTCAAGAATCATTTCACCACCGACCTCCATAAGACAATTTGTTACCAAGTCACTCACACAATTTGTCTCACAACCTAAATCAATAAAACCATTTTGTCACCAAATTAATTTCACAAATTAGCTCGCAACCTAAATCTATAAAATCATCATACGATTTTGAAATCATGATCAATAATCTTTTCTAAATCCTCGAGACACCTTAAAATATACCCTTATCAATCGATACTCTAGAAAACTGCCGCAAATCTAAATAGGCAGATACTATAGATCACAACCTATCTATAAAATAAAAATTCATCTTCGTCATTGATCACAATAATAAAATCCTCCAGATTAATCACACTAAGATGATTTTTAACAAAAAAAATTAACCATTAGAAAATGCTCATGCATCATATATTAGAGACCACTCAAAAACACATACTCTATTTGGCCGGAATGTGGCTTCTCATTAACCCCCCCAAATTTTTTTTTTTTTTTTATTTTTTTTTTTTTATTCAATAAAAAAAAAATGCCAGAACCTTATAACCTTTGCTCTGATACCAAAATTGTAACATCCCCAGCCCGTTAAGGCTGAGTTTGCCACTTTTCTTCTTTTACAACAAAAGTTCTTGCAAAGATCTATAAGGTCTATCAGAGTACTTGATTTTAAAGGATACGAAAAATGTATAAAACATTATTCAAGAGATTTTAATACAAGCGAAATTAGAAAACATTAAACTTTAGTTGCGGAATATCATATCATTACAATAACTTATATGAAAAGACTTTGAAAATTAATAATTATTCCCACCCCATTCCGGCCTCCTATTCCAGCATCATTTCTACCTGAAAACAAGAAATAAAACTGAATGAGCCCAAAGGGGGCCCAGCAAGTAAAATCCATAACCATAAATAGTTTTACTCCTTGTTCTCAGTTTTGAAAATCATTTTCGCAAATAAATATAATTCTAGCCATAATAATATCTGTATGTACGCTTGCATCTCCCGTAACATATACATACTATTACATCTAGTAATAGATCATCGTTGTAAATCATCTTTATAAATCATCATCATAATGCATTATTATAAATAATCTCTGTAAATCATCATAGCATATCATTGTTGAAAATATAGTATCATTTTCTCATAATAAGGCCCATGTACACTATTACCCCTGTGCACGAGGGTTGCGGGTCCTGTGACCATGGCACTGAACTGTGGCCACAGCCATGCCCGACCGTCAATTAACTCTTTCTTGGTGCACTCAACGGTCTAGTTGATGGAATACCACCTTCTGGCATAGCCTCCTTCAGTGGTTTCGCCTCCATCCGAGTATCGGTACCGAACTCTCATCTTATCTTATCTTGGGGCCAAAAAATACTCTCCTCCATACATGTGCCCTCATTTCATAAACATTTATCTCATCTCTTGTACTTTTCTTTGTACTTCTTTTGATGCATCTTAGGGCAACATGTAGGAGGGTTTATCATCATTTTTCTTTCTTATAATCATCATCATTTCTCAACTTTCTTTTCTTAAAATGGAAACTTTTCCAAATATAAACTTGTTGTGCTTAAAAAGCCTTTAAAGAAATATATAAACTTTCTAAATAATTCTTTTAGAAATCCTTCATGCATGCAACATAACTTCATAATACGTAAATAAAATAATCATTTACAATTTACTAAAGAATGAATAAATAGCATGACATGAAGTAACTTTAGAAGGGGTAGTGAATTTACTTACCTCTAGACTGAAGCTAGAAGTGGTATGAAGGAATCTAGTTGCTCCAATATGACTAACACCACTAGTATAACTTTTGAAACTAATTTCTAAAGTCCGCTATCTCTTGTGTTCTTTCTTTCTTGTAGCGCTTGGTCTCGCCCTTTCTCTCTCTGTTCTGAGTAAACACTCTTAGAAAGAAGAAAGACCGAGTAAAAAGTGGAAGAAGGAAGAATATATGCAAGAGATGGGAGAGGAGATGAGTGGTGAAAATTGTGAAGGAGAAGAGCTCTATTTATAGGAGAAAATCAAACACTATTCTACCGTCAATTTACAATTATACCCTCATTTTACTATTCCACCAACCCTATACTATTTCACCAACCCTATACTATTTCACCAACCCTATACTATTCTACCTTCAATTTACAATTATACCCTCATTCTATCTTCAATTTACAATTATACCCTCATTCTATCTTCAATTTACAATTATACCCTCATTTTACTATTTCACCAACCCTATACTATTTCACCAACCCTATACTATTCTATCTTCAATTTACAATTATACCCTCATTCTATCTTCAATTTACAATTATACCCTCATTTTACTATTTCACCAACCCTATACTATTTCACCAACCCTATACTATTTCACCAATTACCATTCTCTAATTACCACTCTCATAAATTTCCCAAGAATTAAAATCCTTAGCTACAATGGATATTAAAATAATATCATTATCAAAATAATCTATTTAAATAGCTTTGAAAATTCTGGGACACTACAATCTTCC
>NC_081542.1:12184843-12264744 GCF_901000735.1 Corylus avellana
GACTTTCAAAATACCCACATCGGAAGCTCTCTCTCTTCTGTCATGTATGAAGACTTGAAGAAAAGAGAGATACTTATCCTGAGAAGTATGATCAAGGATAATCTTGCTTCATCAGGACATGATCAACGATAATCTTGCTTCAATGGTTTACCACTGAGAGTATAAGGTGTTGGGTTTGTGAATCATGTTGTGATGCTGCATTTTTCTCTTGAGGATACGCTCAACTAGGAGAAGAGTCGAGCTTTCATTGTATGGAAGGCTATTAGCAGAAGATCTCAGGTGAAGGGGTATGATCAGAAGGCATGCGTTGCAATGGAGAAAGAGGTGTGAATTTATATGAAGGGTTTCTGGATAATGAACGAGCGCGTGGTGCGCGTTGGCATGACAATTCATTCAGTTGCCCACGCATGGTATTCGAAGTCGTTGATTGAACAGTGGGTTTGAAAAATGAGCTCCGTCGAATTTATGACAGGAGACAAGATCCTACTTCCACGGGATCTTTTGACAAAATTTCCATCGCGGCCCGAGGTCGCCTAACGCTTTGTTGTTTACTGTTTATTTCACCTGAAGTGAAAAATTTCTTTAAGGCTACTCGTCTGCTGCTTCCAGAAACTTCACAAAAATTTCATCAGTTCCTAACGCTTACTCTCTTTTCAATACTTCATCTCTCCCAAATTCTTCGTATTCTCAACTATTTTTCCTTACTCTCCTAAATATGGGAGCATCATCATCATCCGTTAACAACCTCGATTTGAATGTTGCTCCTGCAGCACAACCCATTGTTATGCCTGACGTGCAACCGGAGGTGCCTGTTCTTCCCCCTGAAGTGTCTGCTATTCATCCCGTCGTACCTGTTACACACCCTAATGAACCTGCTGCATATCCTAACGTATGGCAGCCAACTTTTGTCTTTGACAATCGCCCTATCACTATTCACGATTCTGTCATGCTCCATGATTTTACTGCTGTAGCAGTGGCCAAAGGTTTCGTAATTCCACGGGATCAAACGTTCTTAGCTGATAGGTCGGATACTGATGCTATTAATAACTCATTGGCATTCAGTATCCAAGGTGCTGCTTCAGTTTCTGACATGGCACAACGTTTGAGTCCCAGAAATGTTGAGCTGAAAGTCTCAAGAAACCAAATCGGGGTCTTACAGCGACTGCTCAAATACTACAAACGAAAACACGTGGATTTGAAGCAGGAGAATACTCAGCTGAAAAAGATGATGTTATCCTACGCAGAATACTTGGGACCAAAGGTGCTAGAAATGGAGAAGAATACCGAACGTCTCCAGCGACAGCACGAAAAACTCCGGGTCGATGTTCAGGGGTGTTGCAAGTCGCTCCGCACACGCTCTAGTCTGGTACCTCATTAGAAATAAATATTCTCTCTGATAATTCAATTAATATATACGATTATGCTCATACTAGGTTTTCTCTGTGCAGAAATAATCTTCCTGGAGTAGCTCTAAGGAACAATCTACTCATCATTACCACGTGTCTCTTTACGCAACAAATTCTTTTTTTTGATGGACACTGGTATGTAATATTATAAGGAGCTTGTTCTCCAAACATTTCTTTTCGTAATTATTCAGTGCTCATTCAATATTCATTATGAAATCATTCTGTCATTGTAATAACTTCCTTTAAACAAACAATCTGTTTAAAAAGTTAATCACTCAATAAAACATCTAAGTATGCACCATCACATGTTATCAACCTCTAAAATACTTTAATATCATTGAACATATATCTTATAAGAGAAATTTAGATCATGTCACTATATTATATTGTCTTTCAACTCTTACCTTTATGCTTCAATTTACCTCAAGAATAATAATTCATTATCCTTACTTAGTAAAAGAAAATTATATCAAAAGCTTTGGCATGTAAATAAAATTTCTCATAATTTCATATCCACTAATGCCTCAAAATTTAAATATTATCCACAACCTAGGAGCACTAATTCATCCTCAAAACTTTAAGCATCACTTCAATATAATTTATCTCAATTATAGAAAACCTAATACCTTAAATTCTAAGAATCACCTCAAAGATTTCGTAAATTGTACCTTAAAGTCATCACAATCATTTGAAAATATCAAAATCCTTAAACCACAACTTTATATCTCAAAATATCTTATAGATTCTAGGGTATACCTTATTTGCATTTATCCCTGCAATACTTAGGCATTCACTTCATGCCATCACGTAATCCTTATTCATCAATCCATATATTATAACATCAATCATAGTATCATTATTGTCATCGACCAAACCTTAGCCATTACCAAAAATTCATATAAACTATTATATCATTAATTCAGTTCAAGAATCATTTCACCACCGACCTCCATAAGACAATTTGTTACCAAGTCACTCACACAATTTGTCTCACAACCTAAATCAATAAAACCATTTTGTCACCAAATTAATTTCACAAATTAGCTCGCAACCTAAATCTATAAAATCATCATACGATTTTGAAATCATGATCAATAATCTTTTCTAAATCCTCGAGACACCTTAAAATATACCATTATCAATCGATACTCTAGAAAACTGCCGCAAATCCAAATAGGCAGATACTATAGATCACAACCTATCTATAAAATAAAAATTCATCTTCGTCATTGATCACAATAATAAAATCCTCCAGATTAATCACACTAAGATGATTTTTAACAAAAAAAATTAACCATTAGAAAATGCTCATGCATCATATATTAGAGACCACTCAAAAACACATACTCTATTTGGCCGGAATGTGGCTTCTCATTAACCCCCCCAAATTTTTTTTTTTTTTTTATTTTTTTTTTTTTATTCAATAAAAAAAAAATGCCAGAACCTTATAACCTTTGCTCTGATACCAAAATTGTAACATCCCCAGCCCGTTAAGGCTGAGTTTGCCACTTTTCTTCTTTTACAACAAAAGTTCTTGCAAAGATCTATAAGGTCTATCAGAGTACTTGATTTTAAAGGATACGAAAAATGTATAAAACATTATTCAAGAGATTTTTATTACAAGTGAAATTAGAAAACATTAAACTTTAGTTGCGGAATATCATATTATTACAATCACTGATATGAAAAGACTTTGAAAATTAATAATTATTCCCATCCCCATTCCGGCCTCCTATTCCAGCACCATTTCTACCTGAAAACAAGAAATAAAACTGAATGAGCCCAAAGGGGGCCCAGCAAGTAAAATCCACAACCATAAATAGTTTTACTCCTTGTTCTCAGTTTTGAAAATCATTTTCGCAAATAAATATAATTCTAGCCATAATAATATCTGTATGTACGGTTGCATCTCCCGTAACATATACATACTATTACATCTAGTAATAGATCATCGTTGTAAATCATCTTTATAAATTATCATCATAATGCATCATTATAAATAATCTCTGTAAATCATCATAGCATATCATCGTTGAAAATATAGTATCATTTTCTCATAATAAGGCCCATGTACACTATTACCCCTGTGTACGAGGGTTGCGGGTCCTTGTGACCATGGCACTGAACTGTGGCCTCAGCCATGCCCGACCGTTAATTAACTCTTTTCTTGGTGCACTCAACGGTCATGTTGATGGAATACCACCTTCTGGCATAGCCTCCTTCAGTGGTTTCGCCTCCATCCGAGTATCGGTACCGAACTCTCATTCTTACTTATCTTGGGGCCAAAAATACTCTCCTCCATACATGTGCCCTCATTTCATAAACATTTATCTCATCTCTTGTACTTTTCTTTGTACTTCTTTTGATGCATCTTAGGGCAACATGTAGGAGGGTTTATCATCATTTTTCTTTCTTATAATCATCATCATTTCTCAACTTTCTTTTCTTAAAATGGAAACTTTTCCAAATATAAACTTGTTGTGCTTAGAAAGCATTTAAACAAATAGAAACTTTCTAGATAATTCTTTTAGAAATCCTTCATGCATGCAACATAACTTCATAATACGTAAATAAAATAATCATTTACAATTTACTAAAGAATGAATAAATAGCATGACATGAAGTAATTTTAGAAGGGGTAGTGAATTTACTTACCTCTAGACTGAAGCTAAAAGTGGTATGAAGGAATCTAGTTGCTCCAATATGACTAACACCACTAGTATATCTTTTGAAACTAATTTCTAAAGTCCGCTATCTCTTGTGTTCTTTCTTTCTTGTAGCGCTTGGTCTCGCCCTTTCTCTCTCTGTTCTGAGTAAATACTCTTAGAAAGAAGAAAGACCGAGTAAAAAGCGGAAGAAGGAAGAATATATGCAAGAGATGGGAGAGGAGATGAGTTGTGAAAATTGTGAAGGAGAAGAGCTCTATTTATAGGAGAAAATCAAACACTATTCCACCTTCAATTTACAATTATACCCTCATTTTACTATTTCACCTACCACCTACTATTCCACCTACCACTTACTATTTCACCTACCACCTACTATTTCACCTACCACCTACTATTCCACCTACCACCTATTCTACCTTTACTATTTCACCTACCACCTACTATTCCACCTACCACTTACTATTCTACCTACCACTTACTATTCTACCTACCACTTACTATTCTACCTACCACTTACTATCCTATTATATCACCAATTATTACAATCATACTCCAAATTATACCAATCAATCATCAATTATCATATCTCTTAAATCTCCCAATAAAATAATCAATATAAAATCATCATCATGATATAATAACCTCAAATCAATATTCATTCCAATAATATTCATAAGATCTAATAAATTCCTCAAGAATAAATATTATTACCTAATATCATCAATAAATATCTCAACTTCAAAGTAAATGCCATTACCTAATATGAATATTGATATAATCATAGCATCAATTTAATATCTCTAAAATAAGACTTTCAAAATCTGAGGTGCTACATATTTACTATCCTATTATTTCACCAATTACCATTCTCTAATTACCACTCTCATAAATTTCCCAAGAATTAAAATCCTTAGCTACAATGGATATTAAAATAACATCATTATCAAAATAATCTATTTAAATAGCTTTGAAAATTCTGGGACACTACACCTTTGTACTTACAATAGTCCACGATTTCTAAAAAAAAATAAAAAAGAAAAGCCGTCGGGACTCGGAGATTTCAAAGGGGCCATCTATGATAAAGCTGCCTCCACCTCATCTCCGGTAAACTCAGCCAGCAAAGACCCATTTATCTCCTTTGTCACCGTGGGTGTGAGCCCTTCAAAGCACTCCTCCATTCCATCCATGCCATCTGTCATGTAGAGCTGTTGGTAGAATTGAACAAAAGCCTGACTTACGCCTGACATATCCTTCTACTCTACCCCTGCAGCATCTTTAACACAGGTTACCCGGTTGGTACGTCTTCTTTGGTTGGCCCATGCAGGGAAGAAATGAGTGTTACGGTCCCCTTTATCATACCAGTTGGTCTTGGCCCTCTATTTCCACTTCACATCCTCCTATTCTAGTAGTAAGTCTATCTCTTATTGGGTTTTTTTTATCTATGCCACTGACCTAGGGCCTTCTTCAAGTTGGAGAGCCTTAAGCTTGGTAGTTTTATTTTTTATCTCCTTCTCTGTGTTGCCAAATTTGCCCATACTCCACTAGGTTAGCACTTCCCCACACTGGTTTATTTTTTAACTAACTATTGTCAACTAATTATCTTCATTATTGTCCATGCGCCATACCTCACTCACAACCTGATGGAATTCGTCATCCAGCAACCAGTTGGCTTCAAGTTTGAAGCCTCTCTTGGGTATGCGATGATCCAGCCGAGACTTAGTGAACCGTACCACGATGGGCTTCCGATTAGAGGATCAAGCCGCCAACACTTGGACTTCAGTCTCCATGAAAAATCCACAACATTCATTGTTTGCAAGTGCATGGTCAAGTCTTTCTTTAGTGTAACCCCCTTCCTCTCTTAAATTAGACCATGTGTATTTAGACCAAGCATAACCAAGATCTCCAAGTTGGCAATACTCTAATTTGACTCCTCCCTACTTCTCAGAGGCACAAACTATCTCATTATAATCTCCCACACATAGCCATGGGTTTGGAGAAATATTTTTGAGATATTTCAACAAAGCCCAGGCTTCGTGTCTTTTGGCGACCTTAGGGTGTCCATAAAAGTAGGTCATCTTCCATTCAAAACCATCTCTTGGAGAAATAACACTTGCAATAATATGCCTACAAGAGAAATTGGCTATGGACAGGTCATAATCTTCCTCCCAAAATTAAGCTAATCCGCCACTATGACCAACAGGGTCCATTGTAAATAAACTGTGATAGCCAAGTGTGATTCGTAATGGTTCCATTTTATTCCGTAAACTTTTTGTTTCAATTAGAAACAAAAAATTGGGCTTCCTCTCCTTCACTAGAAGGCGGAGATCACGAACTGTCATAGGGTTCCCAAGTCTCCGGTAGTTCCAGCTGAGGAGAATCATAGTTGTTGGCGGGGCTGCTCCACAGCCTCCGCCAATTCCATGCTTACTAGGGCATGCCTCCCATCTGCAAATCTTTCAGTTTTAGGTCCTACCTCCAACTTTTCATTCTCCATACCAGAAACTCGTGGCCTCTCCCATACTAGCACGGGCCTTTCTCTTCTAGCTATGAATGCTATTCCCTTCTCTTGGGGACTTGCCATTGTCGTAACACTATGCATAACAATCTATTGTTCCTTACTACCTCGTGCACTATCACCCTTCTTTCCCCCCTTCCAACGCACCCCTCGACCCAAGTCCACCTTAGAAACACCATTTTTGTTTGGGCTAAGCAATGAGTTTCTTGATATAAATGGTGATGCACAAAATAATAATCAATCTCGATATGTTTTGTATGTTCGCGGAATATATCATTATGACCAATTAAATCATGCAATCAAATATTAAGATGTTGAAATAAAGTGACAGTAAATTATTTTGACTTTATTTTACTATGGATATTTCATAGAGGGGTCAATTTCAATTTTAAGCAATAAGTGAGCTCTTGTGTAATTAAATAAATCATAGTGTATTTTTATAGATGAATAAAATGTAATTAATGATAACTTTGGGCTAGTTATGAGATAAAAAGAGTCCGAGACCAATTGGATTTGTTGGGAGTGGGTTGTAGAGCCGCTTGGGTCACTGCGACCCAGCGGCTAGGTCTGGCTAGACCTGTGTGGATCACGGCCAGAAACCCACGCAAGTCAATGCGACCTCTCCCACTTCCTCCCTGTCATTGCCGGCGTCAACCTCTCCCGCTTCTTCCCCAACATTGCCGATGTCAACCTCACCCGCTTCTTCCATTACCGTCGGCGTCAGACAATATTGGCAGCTATCATGAAGATGAGATAAGATATTTTTAATGGGTTTTATATGCGATGATCTGTGTGTTTCATGTATATTCTATGTATTATTTTTGGCTTGTGCGTCAATTGTTTATTGGGTGCTGTAAAGTGGAGGTTTTACACCACGTCCGAATGCAAGGTTTTTCTCAGTATCGGGATCCTTGGCAATGTTAAAGAAATTGTCCATCAGCACTTTTAAAAATTTGGATCGTTTGATATATCCAATGACTTTCAACATCCCACGTCAACATACATTTAACTTTCAAATTTCAAACCAAAATTGAAAGAAACTATAAAATGCTGCTTCTTTTCTTTTTATTCCCTCCCTCGTTTTCCCCCACTAATCTTCTTCTTTCTCTCATTTCCCATTTTCTTGCAATTCTTCTAGGACTGCAAGAACCTAATAACCATTTGACCTAATCCTCTACATAACCTAATCCTCTGCATAATCAAATTAAAGTGTGTATTCTTCAATATTAAAGGAGTTTAGGAATCTCTCTCGATGAGAATAGAGAGTATTTTATATTGCTTCTTATAGGAAATGTGCAGCAAGTATACAAGATAAAGATCCTTTGGATCAAGCTTCCCAAATAAGGGAGAATGCTAACAATTGTTTAATTTGTTTCTACAAGGAAATAATCACAATGATTTTGGAGGAAATCCCATAAGAAACAAAATATATAAGGTTTCTCGATCTAGTTCAGAAGCTAAATATCATTACCATGGCTCATACTTCTGCATAGATTGTTTGGCTTAGATGGTTCATATACGTCAATAACCAAATTACAGGCAACTGTAAACATGAAAACTTTAATCCAAGAAAGCATAAATACCAAATCGGAAATTTACTTATGTAAACTTCAGGGAATCTGATAGGCCACGATGTGTACAAAGACCCAGTCCCAAATACTTGCCGTTGGGGATAAAATCCACTATGGGTCCCACTATCTTTCAACCACCCTTTATTATCTCCACTATCTCTCCACTACCTCACATTATCCCTCAATCACATGAAAGGAGAACATGGAGGGAGCGGTTACACAATAAAACCCTATAAAAGGGAACTCAAGGCATTAGTAATAGGGGATTGATCAAATTATTTCTCAATATTATACTAGCTCATGCTACATTTTGACTCCACATACTACTGCTAACTTAAGCATCGGAGAATCTCTGGCAAAGGCCCCGGAGACCCCTTTGACGCTCTTGTTATTTTGTAGTGGCCCGAAGATCGAAGATCAAAGACTCCTCAAAGAACGAGAAGATCTCAACAATTGGAGACTGTTAGACCAAAAAATGCTCCAACACATGTCATAATTAGATGTGAGAGTAGAGAGAAGTGGGAGAGGAGTTGTCCCATGAATAGAGAACTGGTGCATGAATAAAAACCATTTGGTCATTTCCTCTGTTTTAGCTCCATAAAACAGAATATAACAAAGTGGGTTGCCCACGTTCTGGCTCTAGTGTGTAGTTCAACATATAATGGGTAGTAGAATCTGAACTGTGGTTTAACTCCCACCCACATTGGAGTTCTATCGTGTATTGTCTTCTTACATTTACTGATTTATTATTTTAAAAATTGACTTCTCTAATTGGGATCCATCAAGCAAAAGTGCCTTCGTTTTCCTTTCTGCTCTGTTGGTTCCACTCTTTGTAATCACGATCAAGTGTTCATATACTCCAAACTGAAGAGCTGCCAGTATGAAAGATGAATGTTTTATCTCAACACAAGAAGAATTGATGTTGGATACTCCTTGTTCTTACGGGTTCCTTCTCAAATGATTTGAACAAGAATTTCAATAAAAGCAAATTGTCTAATGTCTTGCTGTCCATCTAGATGTGTTGCAAGAAATAAGAAGATGAAAAATGCCTCATCAATCATGCCTAAGTTTCTGTCCTTGACTAATTGGCTCAAAGGGTCAGACTCAATGCCTGGACTAATAGCACTTCTCACTAGACCAGCTATAAAAGTCCAAGAAAATTGGGAACGAAAGAAAGAAGAAGATTAGTTGGGGAAAAGGAGGGAGGGAATAAAAAGAAAAGGAGCGGCATTTTGCAGTTTCTCTAAATTTTGGTTTAAAATTTGTAAGTTAAATGTATGTTGACGTGGCATGTTGAAAGTCATTGGATATATTCAACGATCCAAATTTTTAAAAGTGTTGATGGACAATTTCTTTAACATTGCCAGGGATCTCGATCTTTTTTCTCAAGACATTTATCTCTACTAAATGACCCGAAACTATTAATCCAATGCCACGTGGAATAACATTACCATCATTTTTTATTTATTTTTAAATAGCAGCCAGTAGTAAATTGATGATCAATTAGCCTTTATGGCAAAGGATGTGACGGTCCAATTAGAAATCACCTAGTCAACAACAATAATAGAAGAAAGTCTAAGGTTCACCTTATTGTTGGTATGAGATTATTGAATAAAACATTTTGTTATTGCATAAAAAATAAACATATTTCTATTCTTTTAGCATAAAATACATATATTTATACAATTTTTGCAATTAATTACAAATAATGCTACATATCACATTTTTATCTTATAAATACAATCATTATTACAAAAATAAAAAAATTTAAAAATTAATATAGTATAAAATATTAACCATTAATTATAAGAAAGGTAGTACCTGAATAGGGTTGAGCTTTCAAATCTTGTGGTTGAAAAAATTCAATTATATTCAATTTCAAGCACCAGAAAAGACACAAGGTAATGAGATGTCAACAATCATAGCCAGTTAGCAAGAACAATTTCTTTATTGTAATTTATTTCATTTCAATCACGTGTAAAACATGTGTCAACCCATCTAGTAAACAAAATAACCAAAATGCCATTGCAGTGACAAAGAAAAACACAAAAATACGGTGTTAGGAATATCCCAAGGTGCCTATTCTGTGTTTTTTTTTTTTTTTTTGTTAAGTCGTATAGGCATGTGGTTTTGATAATGTATGGAATTATGTTTGAGAAATATCAGTTTTAAGTTAAAAAGTATTTTTTGGTAAAATTTTCATTTTCAAGTTTTTGTCAAAAGTGCATTTTCGTTATTTTGAGCTTTTTAGACCCTTAAAAGCATTTTTAATTGTTTTTTACTAAACAGATATTTTTTTTTTCAAATAGACTTTTTGAGTGTTAAATGTAATTTTAAGCTTATCAAACGCACACTCAAACAGGCTTTTTGGATTGCGTTTGAAAAATAGAGTTTTTAAATCAAAAAGAACTTTCGAACAAAAACTTCATTTTTAAGTTTTTGTCAAAAGTGCTTTTTAACCCTTAAAAACACTTTTAAATTTATTTATCAAATAAATACTTTTTTTTAAAAAAATTGACTTTTTGAGTGTTAAAAGTACTTTTAAACATTTTAAATGCAATTCCAAATAGACCTTTAGTAAAATAAAATAAATAGCAAAAAAAAAAAAAAAAAAAGAGCTGCTTTTAGCATTGCGACTTTATGAACAAAAAATGTGATTTATAAATGCAAATTAACCCTAAAAAATCTATAAAAAGTTATTTTGACAGGCAAATTTGATGAAAACAAATAAAATAAACTCACCAATTTGGTGAAAAGAGATAACCATAGATCTTGAATACTGTTTACTCACCAAAATAATAAAATATCATTTTTATTTTATTTTCTATCTCCTCTCCTTTTCTCTCTCCCTCAAGCACTCGGCTCTCATTTCTTCTTTTCATGTTCTCTCATCAAACGCAGGTTCACTCGTCACCGGAAGATTCACGCCGTCTCTCATCTCGCGCCGGAAAATCACCACGCCGTCGCCGTCTCTGTGGCCGTAGAGTCCCACGCCTTCGCCGTCGAGATTCTTCGGTACCATTTTCTCTCTCTCTCTTTCTCCTCTCTTCCTCTGGTTTGGCCGAGAATGGAGGAGGATGGTGATTATTGGGTTGTTAATTTTTTTAGTTGTGATTTAGGTTGTCAAGAAGGGTGGATTTCTGTATTTGGGTTGTAAATTTTTTGTAGTTGTGGTTTGGATTTCTGTATTTCTGTCGTGTTTCTTTCCAATGTGCCCTTGATGTAGCCGTTTACTCCATTGGATAATTGGCGCAGTATGTGATATGGAAAATTAGTATTGTTTGTGTATCTTTAAGAGAGAACATAATTGGGATTAAGCTTTAAAGATTCTGTTTTGATTAAAATTTGAGGACTAATTTTAGCCTGTATCTTGAAATTTGCCCGTGAAATGTTTACTCATCGAAGTGCCTCCTAGGATCTCCTATCTTCATGAATAATCACCTAAGACTTTGATTTACAGGAAAATCGAGCGATACATGGCTTTTTCATGTTTGTTTTCATACTCCTTGGATTTGGAAAATGAAGTCCCAATTTGTTGTTTTAGATTGAAAAATAAAGAAATCCTTGAAAAATAATATTCAAATGGAATAGTGAAAGTGGATAGTTAAAATGGTGAGACTGCAGGGAATACTTTAAAAAAGTTGATAGCTAAATTAGAGAAAAGTGTACTCTTAGTTATTTTGGCTAGTAGAATTTTGTGAGGCTACTAAAGATGCTCTAACACTAAGTACACATTACCTTGGGCACAAGTCTTCGAAACATTTTTGTAACACTTTGTTTTTCCAAAAGGTGTGAGAGTCATCCTCTTAGGGAAAGCTCATCCTACGCTACCCACCTTCTTTGTCTCTCTTTATCTCTGTCTGTAGAAATCTAAGCTGCAGAGCAAATATTTGATTCTCCACTGGGTCTAGGCTTCAAGGTAACACCAACTTGTCTTTCTCCCCCATCTGTGCAAGGCGCATTTGACACAATTAGAGTCATTTTACTTGTATATTTGAGCATAATTTACAGGAAATCGCTTTAATTTTTGGTTCAATTTTCAAATTTATTGACTACCCATGTTTTCTGAGGTCGAATTCCAAGTGGGTTTTATCTTAACGGTGAAGAACTGTAGTTTTTGTCTTCGTTAGAGGATGCTTTCTTTGTAGGCTAAAAGTGTGGGTTTGATTTTCATTCTGTGGCTATGCTTTTTGATTTTCTTGTGTTTGAACACGAATTGGTCAATAAACTGGGCAGCAGAGAGCTTCATTGTGATTGTAGAATTTGATTAACTATGTGCAGCTAAATGAATTCTTGTTGCTTTATTGCCTTTATGTTTCCTTGATTTTGAGTTACATAAGCATAAATGCATGTGGGTTTTACTTGAAAGGTAAGAGCTGTATTGACAATCTTAGTGCTTTGGGCATGGGTCATGTGTCAATAGAGACAGTTGATGTTCTTTAGTCAAATTGTCGTGTTTGTCTCCTTAGGTTGTAAATTTTTTTTAATTTCTGAATGACAGGGAAAAGCTATCACAGATCTCATGCTGTTGAGTTTTTGTTTTTAGCGACTTATACTCATAGAAATATATTAAATAAGTGTCATTTGTTGAATTACATGGTGTGTTCCTCTCAACCCAAATTCTAGTGTCAAATATTGAAATCCCATTTCTGGAAATTTGAGTGTGGAATTTGAGAAATGAGGTTGGCCTGGTGTTGATGTTAGGCATAGTTGTCAAAAGACCAATCATTTCATGTATTGATTTATTTTTTTTGTATTGTGTATCCTTAGATACATGAACGCTCAATAAAACTGATAGAAAAAAGAATATACATGCATACATGAAAGCAAGACATCCAATAAAATTTATGAATCACAAACTAAAAATGAATGGTCCAATCCAAAGTCTCTAGAAAACGCCAAATATGAAGAACAATAACAGAATATCTTCCATCTTTGATAGCTTTTGTTCATGGGACGAGCCATAAAAGATGTTTGGGGACCCTAAAAGATTTAACTATCCAAGAAAAACCAAAAAAAAAAAAAAAAAAAAGATGCATTTTTTTTGTGTGTGGATAAAAGAAAGCCGTGTATCACACAATATGTGATAATTCCCCGATTCAAAACGGTTTTCACAGTACACCTCAGTACGACTCGTATGATCTAATAGCCTTTTTCAATACTCCCCAGTGATTTGGAACTTTTTGCGAACTTTTTGCAAACGAATACTCATCCAATTCGTATTGGATGAGTACATGGTATGATTCATCCAATTCTAATAACTATGGTCTTAGTTTCAGATCTGTACCAATTCAAAAGGGTTTATTGTGACGTTTCTGCAGTCAATTACTTATCAAAAATCTGCAGTCAATTAGCTTTTTCTTCAGTTGGGACTAATGTTTTTGTGGATCGTTATGTAATCCTATGTAAGTTAATACCATCTAAATATCCTTTAATGTATTTATTGGACGTTAGGTGGACAGCCAACATAAAAGTTTTAGTCTGAAAGGCTGTTATAGAATCAACAACTCTTTTGAAAATCATTGATGGGCCTGTTATATATGGATGTTCATCTTCTCATGCCATTGTTACGACAAAAGGATTTTATTCTACACTCTACAGAAAATGTAAGAAACAGCATGTAGGCATGCTCATTTTTAACTTTGTTTCTCTTTTACAAATCCTTGAGTGACTATGACTTTTTAATCGTGACTATAACATCTTTCTTGTTGCTCATTTGGTTGCACAAACGTTGTCGAATTGTGAAAAATATCGGGTTCTTATCTAAAGTATTTGTTGAGTTTCTTTTCTTTTTCTCATCCGTTGTGAGATTTGAATAGAGGGTTAGTAGCATTTACGGTCAATGATTTAGAAGGGTTTGTTGTGAGTTCCTATATATTAATTCCTTGTTCATAAAGACTTTTGACATTTCCAATATGAAATAGAGATTAAACCTCAAAGCTTTCAATTTGAAACCTTCAGCTTAGTTCTGTTATTCAGAGTCTATATGTCATGGGTTGGCAAATTGAGATCTTATATCAAAAGTCACGTTTCTAAACCTTACCCAATGGACTGCTTATTTATCTTTGTTTTAGTTGTTTAGAAATTTTGAAGCCAAAATTGCTGAGATTGGATCCCTTGCTTTCACAGTGATTACAAGATTGACAGGAAGTGTTGATGTATGTGTAGGTTAGTAGATTAATGATGGACTTGGTCAGGACAGTCGTGGGTTGAATTATTTGAAATAAGGGAAAATTTGATTTTCATGCGATTTCAATTTAATCCCTTGGTTTCAATTTCAACAATTAGATCCTTAGGTTTTCCTTTGATTTCAACTCCCAACACAACCCCTTAACACTCTCACACTGAAAATGAAGGAGACCCTTCACATTCGGGGAGGGCAATTTGTGAATCAGGTCGGGGTTAAGTTCTGGGAGGTGGTGTACGCCGAGAACAGGATTGACTCACAGGGCTGTACCTGGAAAACAATGATCTCCAGCTGGAGCGTGTCAATGTATACTACAATGAGGTCAGCTGCGGCCACTTCATCCCTCACAACGTCCTCACGAATCTTGAGCTTGGCACCATGGACAGCATCCAATCTGGCACCTACAGACACATCTTCCCCTCCCCCCTCCCCCTGCTGGAAACAATTGGGCCAAGGGACACTATCGAGGGCACCAAGCCACCTCATGAGGAGAGGGACTACCACACCTCATCTGGTGAGGGGCAGCCCTCCTCAACAGTTAGTGGTAGCCGATCAACTCTCTTGAAAAAAAAAAAAAAAATTTAAGTTTTTTTATTTTTTTATTAAGAGTATATTTTTAATATAACGTAATTGTGCCACATGGCACGTATAGTGGGTACATGACGGGTTAAACACGACCATGTGGCATTAATTGATTGATTTGACGTAGCATATCATTAATTAATTGGACGATAAATTGATGGAGGGGCCTTTTTGGAACCAGAGAAAACCTAATGACCTAATTGTTGAAATTGAAAACCTATAGACTAAATTGAAATCGCGTGAAAACTTGGTGACTAAATTTTATTTTTCCCTTTAAATAAACGTTTGTAGTGTAAGATCACAGATTTGAATCCATAGATCTGAAAGCTGAGTCTCTATCCATAGCCTTTTGGGGCTATTATACCTCTGCTAGTGGATTGTTCTTTTTGTTCTCCTGTTTATGTCTTCTCAACATTCTTTTTATTCAGTGACACTGGTTCAATCAATTTGCTTGACATGGTGCATTTGGATTGAGTTTACTTGGATAACTTTTATGATCTGAAAATTTCTATGATCTTTATTTTGGCAGTAAATTTCTGGATGAGTGTATGATGGTTAGCGTTCATATGTATAGTTTAGCATTCCTGAGTGTGGTGTGTTGGACTTTCAGCCCTATGATCACTTTGTATGGCATTTATGGGTTCAAGCCTCTTTTACTTTCTGAAAGTTTCCATCTCTGAGGACTCATAAAAAATAAATAAAAAAAATAAAAAAAAACTTTCATACTGCCATTCTCAAATATTTTTCATACTACCTTTAAGTTAGTTGTTGCTGGAGATTTTATAATCTATGATGGATGGTACTTGCATACAGGTTTTAGTGGTTGTGATATCTTTTTTAACCCCTGTTTATTGAATGTTGCACGCAGCTGCACATGTAAATTCTTTGCCCAAATTAGAAGTCACACTTGCAAGCAGCTGCACGTGTAAATTCTTTGCCCGAATTAGAAGTCACACAGAAACTAACAGTTCCCTTGCCATTGCTGCAGGACCTTTTCCCCCCCCCACAACACCCCTCTTATTTTATTCAGGTCTCTTTGGATGCCTCATGGATGTAAATTATATAATTGTGTATTTGTGTTAGCAAAGGAATTGGAAAAGTCATCTTTCTTCCCATAGTTGCTTTCGCAGGTTCTTTTCTTTTCTTTTTTTTTTTTTTTTTTTTTTCTTTTTTTTTTGTATTTCATGAGATGGTTCAATCTCAAATATACGTTACCATATTTGTTGGTGATGCCTGGATTCCATTTTCGTTAAAAGTCAGTTGTCCTTGATTTGCCATTAATGTTAAAGTCAATAGCAACCACTTTGTTCTCATATATCCATATCCATATATGTGATGTTTCAGATTGCTCATACGAATGGTGCCTCCAGAATAGAAAGAAAAAACCGATGGAGAATCATATGAAACAGATGAAACAGTGATTATTATGTCTGGGTTGATTGAAGGTCTTCCTGACGCTGTTGCTCTTAGGTGCCTTGCACTGGTCCCTTTCTGCCTTCATCCTAAGTTGGAGCTCGTTTCTCGTTCCTGGCAAGCTGCTATTCGTAGCCCTGAGCTATTTAAAGCTCGACAGGAGGTAGGTGCAACAGAGGATCTGTTATGTGTGTGCGCTTATGACCCCGACAATTTATGGCAGCTTTATGACCCTCTCCATGACCTTTGGATTACACTTCCAGTTCTACCCTCCAAAATTAGGCACCTTGCTCACTTTGGTGCTGTCACCGCTGCTGGAAAGCTGTTTGTGCTTGGTGGTGGCAGTGATGCTGTTGACCCATTAACCGGTGACCAAGATGGGAGCTTTGCTACCAACGAGGTATGGTCATACGATCCTGTAACTCGGCAGTGGTCCTCTCGTGCACCTATGCTTGTACCTCGTTCTATGTTTGCATGCTGTGTTTTGGATGGAAAAATAGTTGTTGCGGGCGGTTTCACCAGCTGCCGAAAATCGATTTCTCAAGCGGAAATGTATGATCTAGAGAAGGATGTGTGGATTCCAATACCTGATCTCCACCGCACCCACAATTCAGCATGTTCAGGGGTTGTGATTGGAGGAAAGGTGCACGTCTTGCACAAGGGGTTGTCGACGGCGCAAGTCTTGGATAATGCGGGGCTTGGGTGGACGGTTGAGGATTCTAGCTGGCCCCAGGGTCCAATGGCAATTGTTAAGGGTGCACTATACGTGATGAGTCATGGAATCATTTTTAAACAGGATGGGAATGCAAGGAAGGTGGTGGTTTCAGCGTCTGAATTTCGTAGGAGGATCGGGTTCGCAATGACTGGGCTAGGAGACGAGATTTATGTTATTGGTGGAGTTCTTGGTCCTGATCAGTGGAACTGGGACATTGAACAAATGTATGATGTTGATGTTCTGACAGTGGGGAGTGAAAGACCAACTTGGCGCCAGGCAGCTCGTATGACAAGATGCCATGGAACTATTTTTGGGTGTACACAGCTAAGAATTTAGTTCTCCATTTGTTGTGTTTTTTGCTGTGAAATTGTACTTTGATCCCTCTTTTTGAAAACAATGAATGAGCTATTTGCTGGCTACCTTGTTTTATTTGTAAAGCCATAATCCTTGGCCTTGTTTTCTTCTGCTGCTTTGTACTTCTGAAGGTCTAGCACCAGTGGAATAGACAAAATATTAGTTTTACCTTACGTGAACACCCCACCCCAAATTATCTGCCTCTTTTGAAGACGTACAATTTGTTTGTTTACTGGATTTTCTTTCTATAATGTTTTGTTAAAGCCCATGACCAAGCTCAAAGAGAGAGAGGAGAGAGAGAGAGAGGGGGATAGTTGTCATCTTCGGAAATCCATTGAAAACATTAAAGAGACTTGCGATACTTTCGCCACTATGCCAAGAATTTTTATTTTTTTTTACATGTCTACACAAAAGGGGGAAGAGAGATTAGAATTAGAGACTTCCACATCATGAAACGTTATTCCCAATCGATTGAGTTATCTCTTGGAAACCATTATACTGGGAATTATATAGCCACTATTGGGGGATTGAAAACCTTCTCCAAGGTGAATTTAGGCTCTTTCCGCATGTTGGCAGCCCGAGTGCACTCGATTGCATGGCCAGTGCACTCGAGCGCACTCAAGCATGAGATTTCCTCCTGCAGTGTAGGCATGCTCGCGCGTTGGTGCCTTATCCTTGGGCATGGGTGCGCTCGTGTGCAACTTAGCTGAGCTCAAGCGCAGATGCGCTCGAGGGTAGGGTTGTGCGCTCGATCCCTTCCTTAGTGGCTTTTCTTCCAAACTTTGTATTTTTCTCCTTAAGCCAACACTTTTTCCTTAACAACCTAGAAAACACTAAAATCACAAACTAAAACAAAAGATTAGATTATAATACGGCTAAAAGATTAACAAATGCAAATTAAGAGGCTCAAATATGCAATATTTAGCATTTATCAAACACTCCCAAACTTACATATTGCTAGTCCCTTACCAATACAAAACAAAAAATAAAATGAAAATATGAAACATAAATCCTAAGTCGTGAGAGAGACGATTGCATTTGACATATGCAACAAGTCTTGTAAACCCCTAAGCATCCCTAGTGGACGAGTGAAGTCTCGTGAGGGTTTAACATAAATGTTACCTACAAATATTGTCAGCACTATGTTATTAAAAAGAATAGAGTTTCACACAAACAAATGGTTCTTACCACTGGGGGACTATAAACCTTCTCCAGGATGGATTCGGGCTCAATCGCATGGCCAGTGTACTCAAGCACACTCGAGCATGAGATTTCCTCTTCCAGTGCAGGCGTGCTTGCGCGCTAGTGCCTTATCCTTGGGTGTGGGTGCGCTCGAGCGCAACCCAACTGGGCTCGAGCGCATAAGATTGTGAGCTCAATCCCTTCCTTAGTGGCTTTTCTTCCAAACTTTGTATTTTTCTCCTTAAACCCACATTTTTCCCTTAACAACCTACAAATGTCTATTATAACATAAACATGTACTTATAATATATTCAAACTCTAAACAAATGTCTATTATACAAATAGTCTATCAAAGATATAAATTATAATACTAACATGTATTCTGCTAATAATTTATATATACATATATAAGCAAGTTTATCAAGCCAAGTCGAGCTTATACAAGCTTTGTCCATGAGCTGAGCCAAGTTTTAGCATGTTCAACTCATTTAATAAACAAGCTTAAAAATATGTTCAAGCTCTGTTTGTTTAATAAATGAACCGATCTCAAGCCGAACTTGAGCATATTCACAAATAGCTTTGCTCGCTTACGGTCCTAACAATAATGAATGGTGGGTTTTGTACATTATATATCCAACGCATTTTACTGAGGGACATTGTTATGTGTGTGTGACATCTATGGCCCTATGGTGGAAACTCCTATGGTGACCATCGGATCTACACTGACGTTGACTTTTTATAGGTGGGCTCGTCATCATGTAAATCTAGACCGTTGGCAATGAATGAGCATCAACGTGCATAATAGAGAATTATTGTGTCGAAAAGTAATGAAGCAAGAAAAAAAAAATAGCATGGAGGATAAGTTAGGATTTATCTAGCTGTAGAGTTGAAAAAAAAAAAAAAAAAATGAAGGTTTTACTTTTCTGTGTGCATTTAATGCAACTGCCAAGCCACATGATAGGTCATGTTCATATTCAGCCTTTTCCAACAACCCAACAAGGGAATCGATTCAGTGTGACTTATTCTTGGGAAATTTTTGTGCATTATTTTTGTGGACCAATGGATTTAAGCAAATGACCTCATGACTATTGATTTCAACCCAAATAAACCGGAGTCAGCCATTTCATAGGGCTAATGACAGCAACATGTGAGAATTTTCTCTTACAGTAAATGCCCTATATGTCATTCTCTTCCCTAAATTTAAGAAAATATTCAAAAAAAAATCACAAAAACCTACTCACATCAAATTCTCTACATTTAACCAATCCTCAATAGTTGCTACAGCGTTTCCCAATATGCAATATACATTATTTTAATATAAACATGTCTCTTTCCTCTCTCATCTTTCATCTTTCATCTTTTTGTCTTTAATTAGGAACTGCATTGGGATTTTGTGAAAAATGTAAGTGTAGGTAGGAAATTTGTATTTTACAAAAAAAATAATATTTTAATAGTATAGGGAAAGGTAAGGAAAGTTATTGTAAAACATATTTTTATAAGGAAGCAAGAAATAGTTTTATTCCCTAAATTTAAGGAAAATCAAAGGGAAGCTATTGTTCGTGCTCTTAAAAAACTAATTTTGTGGGCTACTTTAAAATTAACAATTTTTTTTTTGGTAAGAAATTTTTATTGTTTGATTAGCACTAAAATGTATTAATATTTTAACATGATTTTATAAAAATAATAAATTTTTATTTACTACAAAATATAACATAGAAAATTTAAAAATCAATTTATTGATTGGATAAATTGATTTTCTATAAACAAAAAATTGGTGTTTTGCTATAAATTTGGCATTTTACTGATTGATTTAAAGCAATTAAATTGATATTTTTTATTTGAGGGTATCTTTGTCATTTAAAGAGATATAATGTTTAAGAAGAGAATATTTCATCCGATTTAACGAGATTTTCTAACGGCAGGATTTTTGGTAGGTAAATGGAAGCTTGATGTGGTCGGGTGGTGAGCATGGTAGTTCATGAGGGCATATTGATAGATCGTAGTAGTTTATGAGGTAAAATGTAATTACCACTTAAAGCTCTAAAACTTTAATTTGGGCCCTAAAGCTTTTTTTTACTCTAAAGTCTAAACCATGAAATAAATATGCTTGTCCTCTAAAGTTTAAGATCTTCCTAAATTCACATATCCAACAAAGCCTATTAATCAATTAGATTTGTAGACCATACAAGGATATGCTCCACATTATTTTATGAACCATCGTTTCACTAGCATGTAAAACTATTGGAGATATTTTCAAAACAAAACGAATAAACTTCACTTACTCGAGACGTGTTGTAAGTTTTGCAATGTTAATCTTGAATTATCATTGTGGTCTAAACGGGGTTCATTTCAGGTTTAAACGGGGTTTCATTTGGGGTTTAATCGGGGTTTCATTTGGGGTTTCAACGGGTCTCGGGCAGGTCCAGTCTGGTCCCGGTCAAGTCCCGCTGGGGTCCAGGCGAGGTCCCAGTCAAGTCCCGGACGGGTTCCTGGCAAGTCCAGTCAAGTCCCAAGTAGGTCATGGCGAGGTCCTAGGCAACTCCCGGGTGGGTAACAGTCAGGTCCCGAGCGGGTCCCGGTCAAGTCCTGTGCGAGTTCCAAAAATTAAAGAAGAATTTTCGGTCAAAAGGAAAATATTTTCTGTTGACCACTATTTTACGTAGCAATAAACACTGTAAAATGCAGAAATCATTTTCTGTAAACTATTTTACGTCGAAGTAAACGGAGCCTAAAATCACAAAACTAAAACGAAAGGTTAGATTATAATATGGCTAAAGGCTTAACAAATGCAAATTAAGGAGTTCAAATATGCAATATTTGGCACACATTAACTACCCATAAATTCATAGAGTTAGATCTTGTCTCACCCAACCAAATGATTTTTTTTTTCGTTAAGGGTTCGTTTGAGTTTACGATTTTAAAAAGTACTATTTAAAAATAGCGATTTGGAAACATATTTTAAAAATGCAATTAAGCGTTTGGCAAAATTGCGGTTTGACATTTAAAATTTTGCATTTTCAAAATAGCACCTTAGAGCATTCTTAGCAGTTTCACCAAATTTTACTCACCAAAATAACCAAAGTACAATTTTTTTTTTTTTTTTTTTTTTTCCATTTTAACAACTCACTTTGTTAAAGCACCCCAAGAGTCTTACTATTTTAACAATCCACTTTCACTATTCTATTTAAATATTATGTTTCAAATATTTGTTTATTCTTTTTTTTAACTAATTAACTAATAAAGGAAGAGAGAGAAACAAAAAGCAAAAAGAAAGAGAGAAAAATGAGTTGTTTAATTAATATGTGAGTGAACGGTATTTTTTATATTTGGTGAGTACCATTCACTTCACTATATATATATTTTTTTTTGTTAAAGTAGTGAGTCTGAAAAGTAGAGATTTAAGCCACTTTTGTTAATTTGCTTCACCAAAATAACCAAAAAATGGTTTTGGTGAGGCTGCAATGAGTGCTCTTACATGCAATTTGAAAATGCAGATTTTCTACATTTTCAACACAATTATTTTAAAACACAATCCCAAACAATCTATTTTCTGCAATTTAGCTTAAAATCATACTTTTTGTCTATAAAATTGCAATGTCAAAGGAGCTCTATGAAAAAGTTTACATACCCCTCCCCTCAAATTATTATCTAATTGATAATATTCTTTCCAAACTATCAAAAAGTTGTCAATATTCTCCCTCGATTTGGGAGGGAGGAAACCCCACTCTTTCGGGTTAAGTGTGTTGAGTAAACCAACATACCCAATTGATAATTACTTTTATATATTTTTAAAATAAATTTTATACATATTCTTTGTTATGTGAATACGTAACAGGGATAGATTTTAGGTTTTGAGATAACCTAAACCTTTTAAATTTTGAAGAAACCTAAAAAGCTTTTTCAAACGAGATTAATTTTATGATTTTTTATATTAAAATATCATCATTTTAATAAGTACAACGAGTTAGACTTGGAGTAGAACTCCTATACTCACTTGGACATAAACCCATAGAAATATAATTAATGTAATACTGACTTTAAAATACATAATTAGATAATTGAAATACCATGTTTATCTTTAATCTAAAAATACTGATAACAAAACTTGTTAGAATATTTGATATTATTATATTATGTTGCCTTATTTTGTCTAAGGTTTAGTCTAGGGTTTCTTACCCACTACTTCTTCTCTCTCTATAAATAGAAAGCTATGTAATCATATTATTAACAATCATAATAGAAGAGATGTTCCTATATGCTTCCTCTCTCTCTCTCTCTCTCTCTCTCTCTCTTCTCTCTCTTTCTTCTGCTCTCCACAATATATTTAACATGGTATCAAAGCCACCTTCTGTTGCCTCCAATAAACGTCTTTGACGTTTTCCGGCACTCCCTCCAGCAACTTCCCAATTTCGGTCGTCCACGCGCCACCAAGCGGTTTTTCGTTCAAAATCTCTTCCATGCCTTCATCGAAGCCTCATTGGGGAAAATTAATCCCAGATTTATGCTTACGAGGTACAGATCTACAGATCTGTGGAAGATCCATCGCCATTGGCCTTTCCACGCTCCTCCGGTAGCCCCTGCCCGAGCCAAATGCGCCGCCCGCATGACTCATTTCAGCCAAATAACCACCAAAAGTGGTGTCTCAGCCCTAGATCGATGGAACTGTGCAATTTCAAATCATTCCAGCATTGCACGTGCCACCACGCGCCTCCTTGGTGTTCTACGCGCCTATACGCACTGAGAGATCATCACCGCATGCGCCAGCAGCGCCTCCCACGCGCCGGGCACCTTCTGGCGAATTTTTTTCCCAAACATGAGTTTGAGGGGGGATATTTGAGTATTTGAGAAATCATCCGGATCCAATTTTTTTTTTCAACCCGATTCAACGGGTTAGAACCGAGAACTGCCGTTTGCTACTCTGCCGCCGTCCTCCGCCTTTGGCCGCCACTCTCTGCCCACTTTTCTGCAACTTTCTGGCGACAAAAAAAAAAAAAAAAAAATCATTATTTCCCTTTCTTTTTCCCAAAGTCAAGCTTGCACCTTGAGTTTGAGGGGAAATGTTAGAATATTTGATATTATTATATTATGTTGCGTTATTTTGTCTAAGGTTTAGTCTAGGGTTTCTTGCTCACTACTTTTTCTCTTTCTATAAATAGAGAACTATGTAATCATATTATTAACAATCATAATAGAAAAGATGTAGTCATATATGTTTCCTCTCTCTCTCTTTCTTTTGCTCTCCACAATATAAATGATATCTAATTCATATTAAATATAAGTTTACTATAATATTAAATTAATTTATTACAATATTAAATTAATATTTGATATAATATTAAACTAATTTAAATTAATCTTAAATGAAATCTAATTTATATTAAATATAAGTTTACTATAATATAATGTCTACTTTATTGATGTTACTTCCGTAACATTATTTTTATTCCGTAACATTATTTTTATGTAATCGAATGGGATTTTGTACTAGCTTGTGAAACCCCAACCCTCCATCTTCCAAGTTCCTCCACTTTGTCTCCCCAGTCTCTAATCGTTGCTTTGCCGGCCCCTTGTTCACCGATTACTTCTTAGCTTCTAGAATCATCTTCCTATCTTGCCTTCCCATGAGTAAATATACATTTAATATTATATAATTCATTTACATTAAAATAAGTGATTTGTCACCGAAATTATGCCTACTCCATTTCGAAATAAACAAATTTTTATATTGGCATAATAACAGAGGAAGTACAGAACATGTCGTCGAATACCATGATGTTTTTCTATTACCATAATTGAGAAAGGAAAAACTTTACTGAAGGCTCTTTTTCATAGACAAGTTCCTTAATGATTTACTTGTGGACTTGCACAATTATCTTTTCACCAGTGAAACACCTCAGTGTTTTGCTGTTTAGCAAGTTGCTGGTTAGTTATGATATAGTAATGTTTGTTTGAAAGTTATAAGTCTTTGTTGACGATACAAAGCGATGGACCGATCCCCCTTGTGGCCGTTACAAGGTGAACTGGGATATTGCGATTGATTAAAACAGAAATGTATTGGCCTTGGGGTGATTACAAGAGATGATAAAGGGCTAGTTATGGCGGCAATGTGTAAAACGTTGGAGTCTCTTCAAGATCCAGTTGTGGGTGAAGCTATGGGGGCCCTCGGTGCAGCAGAATTCAGTAGAGATCTCGGGTTCGAAGGAGATTCCAAGTCGTAGAAGCCATCTCTGCCAATGGGCCCATGAGGTGCAAATATGGGAACATCGTGGGTGATATTCATGAGGTTTTGAAAGCTTTTAGAAGGTGAGAAATTGGTCTTGTAAAAAGAACGGCAAATGGGGCCGCTCATGGGTTAGGTAAGGCTGCAATTAGGGAGTTAGGCGAGAGGATATGGATAGAAGAGACCCTTAACACCATTTTTGATGTTGTTAAGAAATTTGCTCTATCTGTTTAGAGTTTTTATAGCTCTAGATTTTTACTCTAAAGTGAATAAATTGAATTTTGTTGATTCAAAGAAAAAAAAAAAGATATTTTAGTTTGGCTCAAATAATTTATTTATGTTATAGTATACTCTTATAATTAGTGTTATGTAGTGACTTTAGCTAAGTATCAGTTAATTAATTTGAATGAACTACAAGGAATATTTTAAGTAAAGTAAATTTAATTATTTAATTTTGGGAGCATTATATCAATAATATTAAATTGCCATCGTGTTTTGTAGATCCTCACTTATGCGAAAAAAAGAAAAGAAAAAAGAATTCGATTACATTGATCGATCCTAACCTTGATCATCCTCTAGCGATCAGTCTTTTTGTTGTTATTGTTATTATGCTTAGCCACAATTTATAAAAATTATCATTTTCTTTGAAGATCTAATAATCAACACTGTTTCTTGGTTTGATTAAAAAATATGTTTTTGGGTAAACCAATAACTTACAATTATAGTTTCTTTTTTTAATAATATATAATAAATGAATAATGCTCGCGGGATCCATATTAGTATATTACTCACGTGGCATGAGCTGGGGTAGGCAAAATAGCTACTAAAAAAGTATTTTTTATTTTAGCTACTCATTTTTCTATACATATTCTAACATATTCTCTATTTTACTCTTTATTTTTTTTAAATATTATTTTCTGTGGGAGAGTGTAAAAGAAATAGGAGAAGATAGAGTAAAAGAAAGAAAGTGAGAGACAAAAAAATAATAAATAAAAGGATTAAATACTAAAAAACCCCTAGGGTTTGGACACTTTATTTTTTTTCCCAAGGTTTTGATTTGTATCACAGGAGATACGTTTTTATAAAGACCAAATTGGTCATTCCATCCATTGACCGTTAGTTGACTTAACGGAAGTCCACGTCACTGACACGTGGGCCAATTAACATTCGACACCTGACATAAGTGGACACGTCATCAATAATGACGTGGCCACCTAATTAAATTTTTTATTTTTTATTTTTTAAAAAAAAAATTTAAAATATAATTTTTCAAAAAAAGAAAAAGAATAAAAAAATTGGGGGTGGCCTGGCCGGATGGGGGTGGCCGAGCCACCCCCAGTACCCACTGGGGGTGGTTTCGTCCACCCCCTTGAGCACCAAGGGGGTGGCTCGCTACGGCCACCCCCAATTTTATTTTATTTTTTTTGAAAAAATATATATTTTTTAATTTAAAATAAAAAATAAAAAATTTAATTAGGTGCCCACGTCATTACTGATGACATGGCCACTTATACCAGGTGTCGAATTTTAATTGGTCCACTCGTCAGTGACGTGGACTTCCGTTAAACAACTAACGATCAATAGATAGAAGGACCAATTTGATTTTTATCAAAACTACATGTACCTCTTTTGATACAAATCAAAATCTAAGGGAGAAAAATAAAGTATCCAAACTCTAGGAGGTTTTTAGTATTTAACCCTACATAAAATTTTATAGTGTGAATAGTGAATATGCTAATATGCCTATTTACTGAAAAAAATAAAAAAATAAAAAAAAATAAAAAAATAAAAAAATAAAAAAATAGTTAAGCTGCCTATTCTATTGGAGACGAAAAGGTACTCATATTGACTATTATTAGGAATTTTACTATTCTTTTGGAGCTGCTCTAACTAGTCATTTAGCTCTTAGAGCACTAACAATGACTGATGTGGTCTTTTTGTGTGCAAAAATATCAATAATAAAAATAACCTCGCAATATAACGAATTCTTGTAGGATATGGCTATATTGAGGGTGTCGAACCTCAAGGACTGCACAAGTGTTGTTATCAAGTTTGTCAAGATCAAATATAACTTAATTAAAAGAAGTTTGTTTGATTGTTTTTGTTTTCTAAAAATAAATGCATAACAGTAAAGATAGATAGTAATGAGAAAAATAATAGGGGGTTGATTTCATTGCTAACCGCATAACAATGGTCAATTATAAATTAAGAAGGAAAATTCAAATTATACATAATATAGGGCTCGTCTCACTCGAGTAGACAAAAAAAATACCATAATTAAGAAATAAACATATCCATTTTCGATTGGCACAGACCGTCCACCTAACTACTAAGATGCAGTACAATTTGTCTCCCCTATGTATGAATTATCTAATTTTTTAATAGGCTACACACAATCAAGGGATAAACATAACCTATCTTCGGTTGATACGAACTGTCTACCTAAATTGCACTAAACTATGGTGTAGTACAATCCGTCTTCCCTAAGCATGGCCTATCAAATCTTATTGATCATGTATCAGTTAAAACCGTTGTATAACAATCATTCATATAATCACAGAAAATATGAAGGATTGAGTTCAATCAATATAAAGGACTTTCTAAGACAATAGAAGAATTTCATAATAATTGAATATAAACATTAAGATCAATTTTCACAGTTATACAACCATCATGCATATAGAAAAACTCAAATTAAAATACAATTAAACTATTGTTACTTGGAAAAGGCTACATCAACGCTTTGTTATAGAATTAGTTGCTTATCCTAGTGCTGGGATGGCCCCCTGCCATGTTCCTCTTATCTTCAACTCTCTAAGCCTTCAACAAAATATTTTCTACCTAAAACTAAGTACATTTTTCTCTTGAAGTTTGAGGCCTATTTATAGGGTTTAGAATAAACCCTAGGAGCCCTAAAAGTCCTAAAAAAATCATAGATAATCTCCTAGTTGGACTATGAGACTGAAAACCCTTTCCTAGGTGAATTTGGAGTTCTGTAGCGTTTTGGAAGCCCGTGTGCGCTCGAGCTTAGTGGAGGGGGTGCTCGAGTGCAGTTGCGCTCAAGCCCTCTTGCTTGCGCGCTCGAGCCTAGTGACTTGTGCACTCGAGCGCAATTGCGCTCAAGCCTAAGGCTAAGTGGACTCGATCCCAGTTCTGCCAGTAGCTTCTCAAAGTGCGTTTTAAGCCCAAAATCAATGGTATTTCTTGTATTGTTCCTAAGAACCTGAAAACAATAAAACAATATAAAATCAAACAAATAATAATGCTAAGGAATTAACATATGCGAGTTAAGGGGTTTGAATGTACTTGTTATGCAAATTTATTTAACTCGCAAGTGCACGAATCAATTGTAGTTTAATGGATTGCAAGTGCGAGGTCGATCCCACAGGGAATTATATTTTTCAAAGAGCAATTTATATCTAAACTTATTAAATCATAATCTAGTTCCAAAAGGGTTTTCATTTTTGCGTTTTAAAAATTAAAGGATAAACATAAACTAAATAAAATAAGTAAATCTAAAGATAAAGGTACTAAGGTTTGGGAATTCACACTCACCAAATCATAACAACATACTTTATGTTCATCAATATTAATCCAAAATTCTCACAAATTAAATCATAGATATGTTTTACTATGCTTCAAATAATTAATCAAAACCATCTCATGTATCCATTCATTGACCAAATCACAAAAGGAATCCAAATTCAATTGAAACACCAGATGTATCCGTAGAACAAATCACAAGGGATATCCAATTTTTATGAGCTAAAAGCCAAGCAATCAATCATATGAAATTATCTCAAATCATCACATGTATCCTTGAATCACAAGAGATATCCAAGAATTACTCCATACAATTGATTAGAAGTAAAACAATTGAAATATAAAACCCAATAAAATCAGAATAATAAAAAACTTACATAAAAGTGATGTTGTTCTTCATCGGTGAGGCTTCATCCCCAACCTTAGTTGAGAATTTAGCTCCACATAAAAATAAAATCTAAACCTAAACCTAAACCTAAAGAAAAACTAAACAAAAGAATTTTGCTCTCTGGGATTGTGTGTCTTTTCTTGAATGCAAAGAAGTCTATTTATAAGCTTAGAAAAGTCCTAGAAGCCCTATTAAACCTAGATAATTCGGAGGTCTTTCTCCCAGTCAAAATAGAAGTCTGAAATCGGAATAGGATTCGTCCAGATTTGTGTCCTTTAATTGCGGGGCGATTTTGGCATAGAAAACGTCCGAATTAGGAAAATACTATTTCATAACAAATTGTACTATTTTGAGTTAGCTTTCCAATGCCGTTTGAATCACTTCAATCAGATATTTGAGCAGAGAGTTATGGTCAAAATACTAAGACGTGTGCAGAATCTGAATTTGAATCCGATCCGAAATCTTATCCAATCTGAACTTTAATCTGATTTAACCTTTTCTTGGATTTGGTTAGACTTAACCACATCATCTAGGTCTTCTCAAAGTATGCTTCCTTCCAAACTTTGCATTTTTCCTTTAAAGCTGTAGTTTTTCTTCAATGACCTACAAAATACTAAAAACACAAAACTAACACAAAATATTAAATAATGACACAGCTAAAGGATTAACTAATGTAAATAAAGGGGTCCAAATATGCAATATTTGACACTTATCAATGTACAACATTCGGCGCTTATTAATGGCTTAGCCATTTATCACTTTATCTAAAATAGATAAGCAAAACACTAAAAAACTCTTTACGTCGGATTATGCATCTCAAATGCAAAATACATTTTTGTTGCATTTGTGAATAGTGCACTGCAACATGTAGTGGGTACTGTTCACACATTCATCTCATTAATATACTATTTCTCTCTCCACATCTCTTTTTTTCCAAAATTTTCTCCTACTATTTCTATCTCCACATTTCTTTTTTCCCAAAAGTTGAAAAATAGGATATTTAGGAAAAATACAATCATTATAAAAATAAAATAAAATAAAATGATATAGATCAGAATAAATAAATAAATAAATAAACAATCAGACGCATGGTGTCTTTTAAAACTCATTAGTTAAAATAGATAAAGTGGGTTTTGATTAGCTATTTTGCATAAAATATATATAAACCAATGTGAATGATAAAATGGGTGTAAAAGTCAAATTTATTCAAAAATAAAAAGAGAAGTGCTACAAACATTTATTCAAATAAAAATATAAAATAAAGGACATAAATTTCCTCTAAATCGGTGTAGAGGAAATATCATCCAATCCATTTAAAATAGTACCAAGTGTTTATAAACATTTAAAATGCACATTAAATTCTTAAGGCCATTAATAGCAGTTTACTAACTTAGACTAATGTTTTAAATGTTTATAGACAGTTGACACTATTTTAAATGAGTTAGATGATATTTTCTTCCGACTTATTTAGAAAAAATTTATGTCATAAAATAAATATTAAAAAGATGATGGCCATTCGGATTCTCTTCACAATAATAATAATAATAGCCCACAACCCCTAATTAGATGGATTCCCGAAGCCCAAACGTTCAAAACCCATTTTATGTTTTATTTTCTTTCGGGTCCCGAACCACAAAACCCTGTAAACTCAAAAACAGCGAGGCGCTAAACCTCAAAAAACCCTAGCGGGAATGGAGGACATTCCGATGGAAGAGGGAGAAACCAACAAAGATATCGAGGTAGCTCCGGCACTTATCGCCGTTCACCCGGCCCAGGAATCCGTCGCTGTCGCCGTCGGGTCGGAACTCCGCGTCTTCGACATTCAGTAAGCTTCCATTAACTTTTGCTTTTTCTCTTAGTCTGATTCAATTTTTCGTTGTTGATTCGGATCTGTAAATGATTTCGACCCGAATTAAATGCATTGCATGTTGGAAGTTTGCAAATTTATAAAAGTTTAAGATGCTGTTGTTTGATCGAACGTGTTAAGCTCTGTTTGGTTGCTGAGACAGTTTATTTTATTTTATTTTATAAGTAATCGCCCCAGCGGGAGGAAAAGTGGAGATTTTAACTAGTTGAATTGAGTTTATCATTTCTCGGGATTTAATTTAAATGTTGAAAATGTTAATACTCAAGTTCAGTTTTCTTTTTGTTTCTCAAAATAAAAACTCTTTTCAATCTTCCCAGCAACCTTATGATGCACTTAAAGATTGGATTTAAATCAAGTGTCCATTATTTTATGATTATCCAAAAAAAAAAAAGTGCCAATTTCTCCCTAAACTTTCATTGCTCAAGTTTTAAAGGTATATAGTGCAATTAAGATAATTTGATGGTCATGTTTGCAGATGTGTGAGTTCAATATTTTGCAAAAGCTTTCAACGAGAGTAAGAATGTAACTTGGGTAACAAAATTTAACTTTTTTATTTTTATTTTTTTCTTACAGTGGAGGTAGTGCAGTTTCTTTAGTGGACGATTCATGTGGGCCATCTCATAAGGATTCAATAAGAGCTATTCGTTATGGTGCAAAGGGGAAGCTCTTTGTATCTGCAGGTGATGATAAACTTGTCAAGATATGGTCCACGGAGTCTTGGCGCTGCATTTGTACTGTGTAGGTTCTTCAAGCCCATGAGGCTTTATCTATAGTAAAAATTTAAGCTTACTTGATAGAGGAGATTTTGACAGTTTTTAAGCTTTCATAGAGTTTATTGAATGCTATGTGTCACACAGGCAATTTGTGCAATATATATCATTCAATGCTGTTTCCCGCTGTCCTCATCTGTGCCATATGTATCATGTAACCATGAGTTAATCTATAGCATTGAACCTGCCCCATGTCATATGAAGTTTTCCAACTTTTATAACAGGTCCTCCGAGAAAAGAGTAAGCGCAGTTGCACTGAGCAATGACGGGCTGTATGTCTGTTTTGCTGACAAATTTGGGGTTGTTTGGGTCGTGGACCTGGATGACTTTGATGGAAATCAAGCTTTAGTCAGTAAGAAGGCAGCACCAATGCTTTCTCACTACTGTAGCATCATCACTAGCCTGGTGAGCATTGCTATAATTGATTTTCTTTTTTGTGATTTTTTTTGTAAGTAATGAAAAAGTTATTGCTTACAGTGACCATATTTTTTCCCCCACTGCTTATTCTTCTTTTTCTAACCTTTGACAGCAGAGTAATAGATTATCAGTACATAAATTTCATGGTTTTTTTTTTTCAAACGTTCCTCATTCACTTTTTTGAGACTTTATATGATGTTACTTTCTTTTTCCCTTTGTTTTTGGATTGATTCATTTCCATCTACTTTTGCTCATGTGTTGGTGAAGTTCGTCATAGATTAGGAGTAGCTATAGCCTTTTTGTCTAACTGGTTACATGATTTTCACATATGAGCTGGCTGTGAATACTTTTTGCAGGAATTTTCACCAGATGGGAGGTTTGTCGTTAGTGCTGATCGGGATTTCAAAATTCGTGTAATCAAACTGTACTACCTTTTGAATGAGTGAAAGAACTAATTTAATTTCGCATCTCTTGACACTATTATTCTTATGATAGGTTACTGTGTTTCCTAAGAAGCCTTTGGATGGACTTCATGAGATACAAAGTTTTTGCCTTGGTCATACCGAGTGAGTGGAATTTTATTGTCACGACTGTTACCAAACAAAGAATGCAGATTGTAATTGGAGTTCTAGGCAAAAGATTTATTCTGTTTTCTTATTCAAATTTCTTCTGGATTTACTGATGATTCATGTTCTCAATACCTTTAAGCATTTTTTTTTTGGGTTATGCTAAGTGTTCTTCTAGTGTTCTCCTGGTGTCTTCTCAACTGTGATGTGACTTTTAAAATTATCGTTGAATTTGAGATTATCATTATTGACTTTTAATCTATTGGTGATTTTAAAAGCCACATCACAATTAGGAGGACACCAAAAGAACACCTAATATTTCCCCGCATTTATGTTGAAACATTTTTGCCACTTATAGGTGGGAATGTAACCCTTTTTGAATCTTGATTGCATAAGTCCTTTATCTTTCTTCATGTGCAAGTACTCTTCTAGCTGCTAAACATTCATTTCTCAAACTTTCATGACTATTGTCAGATTTGTGTCCTGCCTTGCTTTTGTTTATACCTCAGAGTACCCCCAGGGGTTTCTCGTCTCTGGAAGTGGTGATTCAACAGTATGTGATCTTAACAACTTTGCATGATATAAATAATTTGCTTTAAGGTGCTGTTTTGGACGAAACATACTTATCAAAAAGTTTTGGACTAAACGTAGATCCATGTTGATTTTGCAGGTTCGATTATGGGATATTTCCTCTGGATCTCTCCTTGATACTTGTAAAGTTGAATCAAAGGTATTCCACTTGTTCTAAGTATCCCTGAGGTTCCAACTGACCTCTTTATTATTCTGAAATATCACTTGCTTTTATTGGAGGGTTGATGTACATAAGTCATATGATTTTTTAAGTAATCGACTTTTATTAAAAGGAAAAGGGTGCAACTCATGTACACAGAAAGCATATAAGAGAGATACCTTAACAGAAAAAGATAAATGATAAAAAGAAGAGTCATTAAAGCTAGTAATATGAAGGCAAACAAAGGCGGCTGTCCAGTGGTATAGGATTTTGAAGTTATGTGAAATTTGTGTTCAGATATTACCATGCTTATTTGTATCTTCAATATTTCCTTGTTAGGGTTCAAATTCCCAAATTACAACTATAAATAAAGTCCTATTTCAAAATCCCCCATTAAGAATCCCCCATTAAGAATACAGCATGGCATAAAAAATAACAGTTGGTGAGATTATTAAAACTCGGAGGTGGAATTTCCCCCATTAGCCTGTCTGTTTACTTACTTTCAATTTCACTTGCTTCCTGAAGGCAGGGCTTTTAGAGTCTAACGGGAGAGGAGAGGAGTGTAATTCTCCTGTTACCAATCTGTGTACCATCCCAGATGGTACACTAATTGCAGTGGCCATTCAAAGGCAAGTCACCAAGCCTTTCTTACAGTATTATATCTTCATGAAGCATTCTGTTTTGATTTGATGTCTCAGTACTTGTTACTGTTTTTGATTGTAGCTTGCAAGGAATAGTGTTGTTGAGCTGTGACCTTTCTGCTCGAACTCTTTCGATTGCAAAGGTAAGGACCTCAACCTCTTGGCAATATTAACACTTGTATTGTGCAACTCTCCAGAAGAACAGACTGCCCTGTGATCAGGCACTTTCAGATACATTAATTTAGGGATAAATACACATCCCCCTCAAACTACATCGTATTGTCAATGTCATCCCAAACTATAGATTGTGTCAATATCCCTCTAAAATACCAAAAAAGTGTCAATGTCCCCCAATGGCAAAAATATCATTAAAATATTTTTATTTATTTTTTAAACAAAAGAGGAGGTTCCAGATATGACGGAAGGGGGTATCTCCAGGTTTTCGAAGAAAAGGAATCTGTTCCTTGCTTGGCCTGTTGTTTTGGTTGTTGATTGTGTCTAGGCAATGACAGGAACTATCAGCTTTAAAACGTAGTGTGGTACTGTCATTCTGTTTCCTCTCTAAATGAAAATTCTGATATGATTTGTGATGGAAGTTCTGCCGTCAAAATGGTATTATTTGTGTAATTGTTCTATACTGTTCCGCCTATTGGCAATCTTTTTGTTTTCACCTGTCAATTTTAGGACTAGATTCCATCCATCTGTTATGTTAGTTAGCATAATGGATATTTCTTGACTCATGTTGATAATTGTCTTCACTTAGTTTTTATAAACTTGTGATTGTCTCAGATAAATATATGATGAATCATACAAAAGTTGTTGATTTTTCTATTTCCAACCTGTTTGATTCTTCCAGGTGGTCTCAATCAAGGGAGAGGCCTTCATTCCTACAAGCCTAAGCACTAGCTCTTCAGGATTATTGTGGATGGTGGCTGGTGTCTCTAACTTGCGTGGTTGTGATCACCCTTCTTTGGCCCGTGTGAGGGTTATCTCAGGGTTTAGGGAAAGCAGTGCCTGTTCTCCAGAGCATGAACAGACTGTCTTGGGTGATAATGAGATTCCCGGCGGCGACAAACTGCTCGAGAAGTTGCAGGGAAGTTTGTCAGTTGACGAAAAGGTATTCCTGGCTGCTGCTGAAGCAGTGAAAACAGCAATGAGCAATTTGTTAGTTAAAAAACAATACTCTGCAGAGAAACGAGATCTTCGAAAGAGAACCAGAAATGATAGAAAAATCAAACAGTGATGAGTTTCTTGCAGCTCTTCTAAAACTGATTTTTTTTTTGTGTTTTTCTTAGAGCAACCGAAATACTAATTATTTGTAGTGATCTTAGGTTCTTGTAATACTAATTATTTGTGCTTGTATCAACATAAAAAGGCAGGGGATATATAGTTGTGATATTTATTTAGGAGGAATGCAGCCTAAACCCCAAACGGAAATGGGTGCAGGCAGGCCTCGCCGTTTTCTGGCTTCCAAACACTAACTAGAAAATGTAAAATTTGTGTTTCTTTCATAATCCTGCATTCTCTTAGGAAGCAAAAGAGAGCAGAATTTAATTAAGTTATCAACCATCTAGAATTTAATGCAAAGAATGTAGTTAACTTGAGGGTAAAATGGTAATTTTATTTTGGCTATAAGTAACCCGTCCTTTCAGTTCTTTTAAACTCGAAATGAATTAGAGAGTATGGTGGTCCAGGTTAAAGGGGCTTTCGAGAACATGGCTAAAAGAGTTTTGCTACGTGTCTTGTGCATATGTGGTCTATTTCTTTTATAAATTTAATAGTTAATTTGTAAAAAAATAATATATAGATATAAAACAAAAAAAATTTAAAAAATTCATTAATTTACAAAAGAGATAAATGGCTGTGGATAAAGAAATGTAAAAAATAAAAATAAAGAATAAAGAATAATAATAATAATAATAATAATAATAAGGAGAAACTTTACTAAGTTCCCGAAGTTTCAGCCAATTTAATAAGTATCTTCTAAATTTTTAAAACTTTTACTTAGGCTCTTTAAACTTTGGTTTGCTCTAAACTTCGGTATGGGATGGCCTAAATGAGAATTTTGGTAGTTTAAGAGGTGCTTGTCAAATTGATTAAAAATTAGGAGAGGACTTACTGAAATTTCTCCCATTAATAATAATAATAAATATCTCTTCTGGAAAAACGATTGGAAAATAAATAACAGTGCAAAGGTGTTGGTTAGTCACATCAAGTAAATGTTTTGGTTGAGATTTGGTGCAGGGCTGTGTTACACAACTTACACTGTTGAGAACCACGCGTGTTGCCTTTTGACTTTGAGTTTTATTATGCCTGTTTTCCTGTGTTCCTGACAAATTGCTTGGACAAAAAACTGCAACAAATTCAATACTTGTTTTTTCTTCATATATATATATATATATATATATGAGAGAGGATAAACAGCACGCCAGACATGTATAAACAGTCATGTACGTCCGACTAAATTTTTTTTAAATTTTTTTTTTTAATATTAAAAAAAAAAAAATTAGTCGGGTTCATGCACGTCCGGCGTGCTGTCAATCATTATATATATATCTTGAGATTCTTTTTGACTTGTTGACTCGTTCCAATATGTTAAGAGTATGCTATAATGATTGAAATTTTTGGTGATAAATGAGGATTTGTTTTTTTATTTTTTTTTATAACAATGCTTCTTTTTTATTTATTTCATAAAAAATAGAGCATGTTACTTTAACAAAACAATATCATAGATATAATGAGAAATTTCTTCTATTCAAATTTGATTTATGTTTTGTTTAACTCTTTCAGTGTCACCGTTCTAATTAGTTTCCAGATCTGCAGCAACATATTCTGCTGAATCACGTTTCTGGCTATTGCCCAGTCCATCACAACTTTCTTAACTAGACAGTCATTTCTTGGCTTTTTCATCTCCGCTACAAGTGCATTCTCAAACGAAGTTTCCTTTGCTGGCTCTACCATTAGTGACAATTCTTTCATATGCCTAATAATTCATCCGCCATCGATCAATTATTTACTTCCATAAAATAATCAAAGAGAAAACAAAAGACAGACCAGAGATCTAAGATCGTTACTCTTAAGGTTTTGTATAAACAAATCCTTAGAAAAACGACTAAAGGAAATTGAAACAGAAAAAACTTTACCACGTATATCGCTGCTAAAAGCAAATCTAGAAAGAAAATAAACAGAAATTGTACTAGAACTTGAGCATCAACAAATTCATCACTGTATTATTCAGAAAAAATGAAGAGTTGGGAAGAAAGGGAAGATAGGAATAAGGTGTTTTGAGAGATAGGAATAAGGTCATTTTGGGTTATTGTTGATCGCCAGAGTATGGTACACAATCATATTAATTCAATAAGAGCACAACGTAGCTCTATCCAACTCTTATAAGCATTTAACACCAAACTACACATTAATCATTTGTCTCCATTTTCTATTTCTTATGCTTTTCTATTTAATTTTTCATTTGTTTATGAAATTATTGACAATATGGTGCATTGGATATCTGTGGTCGTTTAGCATGCAATTTTCAACCACATACAGTAAGAATGGCCTAAAGACATAAGCAAAAAACTGTGCTCGTACAAATTGTTGAAAAATATTTCAAAGATATTACTCTTAGTTGGGACGAAACTACTTTCCAAGAACCTACTCTAACTACTCCTTTTGCAAACAACCAATGACTTAAAGGTGTACAATTAAAGCACCAAAATTCGAACCCACAAAAAAACAAAACAAAACAAAACAAAAACACCAAAATTCGTATGTTGTCCCATATAATCCCATTTTAACCCTACCCTGAAAATCTTGAGATTTAGGGATCATCCTATAGAGATTCATCCTAAGATTAAGAAAAATGTATATGGGAATGCCTGCCACTATTCTCCAACTGTTTCTGCTATTTGGGTTTACTTTAGTAGTATCAAATTTACTAAATTTATGTTAAATCATTATTTATTCTAAAAGTTAAAGCTTATAGAAAATAGTAGATAATAAATTTAATAAAATATTTTAACACTCCTCTCATTTGTGGGATCATATTTCACTTTAATAAGTGAGGTCAACACGTAAAATATTTAATTGAAATAAGGTAAATTGTGAAGTTAGGGTTTAACTCAGGACCTTTAGGCGTTGATATTATTATGTTAAGATTTTAGAATAAATAGTGATTGAATATGGTCTTAGAGCAAAGGTCATGAGTTCGAACATTATCTTTGTCATTCATCATTCATTTATTAAGGAATAGTTTGAGCCCACACGTGAAAATGAGTATTAAAATATATATTAAATTATTAAATTCACCCATTTTTATCCGCTTAAACTTTTAGAATGCCCGATAATTTATCAACTTAACCATCTTTTCTTAAATCACCGTTTGTCCTAAAAATTTAAGCTGATACAAAGAGATGAATTTATATAATCAGTACTTTAATAGACCCTCTCACATGTAGGCTCAAACTCTCTTTTAAAGGGTGAAGTCCTAACACATTGAATATTTGATTTAATAGGGTGAATTGATAGAGTCAAGGTTTGAACTCAGAACCTTTGACTCTAATACTGTTTTAAACCATCGTTTATCCTAAAAGTTTAAGATTATAAAAATAGATGCATTGAATTATTTAATCAATATGTTAACATCTTTCACATTATTTCAGTGCTTTTACTCCAAGTTCAAACCTTTATACATCAATCTGAAAACTAGTCTACAAGATTAACTTGTTAGAGTGGTCAAAAGAGATGATGATTCAAATGGAGTATTTGGGCCTCCAATTCCATTAATCATTTCCCCTTTTTATCCACTTTTCTTGTCGCTGCAACAATTGGGAGAGATTGATTTGGACAACAAATGGGACAATTTCTAGAGAGTTGAAAACAAACATACTCGTCATTTTCATCCTAATCAGTGCCAACACCAACACCACTCAAAATGTATACGTGTAATTTCAAGGTTTTGAAGGGGTGCCAAAAAGTCAACATTTTATAAATTAAACCACTTATCTCATTGCATTTGATTTGCTGTGACTAAACTTAAATTACGTATATATATAATCTTGTTTGAATCATGAAAATGACACTTGGCACAATGATAGGGACTTCCACTTGTTTAAGGCTACGGAACAGGACATCACAAGTGCTCATCTTATCCGGCTACTAATACTTCATTGCCGTGTGGCAATCTAAAACTATGCCACCTACTTCATTTATTTATTTATATATCCATATATTTATATATTTATATAATTGATTTGGTTCAAAGATGTGTGTCCTAACTGCAAAGCAAGTGATTGAATATGTTGAAATTTCTAATAAAATATAAAATAAGAGAATAGTGAAAGTAAGAGAGAAAGAGAATACATGAATTTTTGGTTACACAATTGTATTACGTGGTTTATTTGTAGAAAAATAAAATATATAGTATGTCAATGTGAGTTAGGTTGGGAAAGATACAAACAAAGAATTATAGTAAATACCTATTAAGAAAAACATATTAGGTTAATGTGATCTATATATATATATATATATATATATAAGCATCACTTAATTAAACCCATGAGAAAGCTTGAATTTTGGATAATCAAATTCTAGAGTTTTTCTTTCTTTCTTTTTTTTTAAGCAAAAAGGATAGGAGATGGCGATCAATTTTGACTATTTTACCTGGGCGTGATAATAGTAGTATCTATTCACCGGGAACCAATGACATGAGAGGCTTAGACGGTGAAAAATTGCAAGTGCTCCTTCAAGCTCGGTTGAGTCATAACTTGACCTACCATCACCAAAGCACTAGTGGGACCCAAAGCAACTAACACTAATCAGACTAGTGTGTGCATTCCCATTGTGGGTTTCGACCCACGTCTTAGTGCTCACCCAACTACTTGAAAGTTTCATTGAGACCACTAAACTACAAACACTAATTGTTTCTTGACATTTGATTATCCATAAACAACCATGATAAATACCTATAAAAAAAAGAAAAAGCCAAAATTAATATGAAAAATATCCTAATATATCCTATATGCCACAAGAAAATGAAGGGAAGTGAGATTTAGATGGAAGAAAATGGTGGTTTAATGTGAGACAGATGTAGATAGAGCTTCGAGTACCAAATGAATGTATAAATCGAGCTAGTGTGAGATGATTGAGTTGTGTAACCACTGAAGCAAAGCATCTTTGTAAGAAGCAGAATTTCAAAGGATTCTTTTCAAAGGAGATGAGAACACTTTATGAAATTCCTGTCACGATAATGCCACCACTACTACACGTTGTGTGTTGGAGAAGATGGTAGAATATTATGGCTAAAAGTCGATTTTTCTTCATCTTTTATTTCTTTATTTATTTTTTATTTTTTATTTTTTATTTTTTATTTTTTATTTTTTATTTTTTCTTTTTGTGTACATGTGTGCATGTGTGTCGGGTTCTGCTTGTGCAGGATACAAGGAAGTTTTCTTCTACTTATCATTCTAAAACATGCATTGCCATGTTCAAAGAACCCTAAAAGCATAAACATCATAATTCAGTAAGTGAATGATGGAAGAGAGGAGAGGATAAGATTGTATAAACTGGCCATGAAATAATGTTAGTATCTATCTACATTCTAATAATGGTAGAATATTGGTTAAATAATCTATTTTATATTTGGTTTTAGGCAGAATTGATAGCTTACTACTTTGAAATTTGAACATTGGTTCATTATTTACTTTGTATTTAAGTATTTAAGTTCAGAATGAGAATATTATCATTGAATTTGTGCCGTTCTTCCTTTCCCTCTTTCCTTGTTCCTGTCCCTCTTTCCTTTGGTAGGAGTGCTTGGTGTCTTCTATGTAATATCTTCTGGACTCTGTTTCTAGCGGTTTTGTTTTAGATCTAGTTTTTCAAACTCATATCTACTCGTCTTAATCACCAGCCAAAGCGTGTATTCTCGATGATGTCTACGATGCCGTGCTCCCCCACTGCTGCTTGTATTGGGGATTTTGATTTTTTAGTTTTTAGTTTTTAGTTTTGATTTTTTTTTTTTTTTTTGTTATTTTTGTCTTGGTCTTTGGGTCGAGGGCGTGAGTTGTTTTCCTAGCCTTTTAGGCTAAGGAGGAGTAGATCGGTGCGGAGATTATCTTTTTCGGCCGGATTTCATAAATGTAATTGTACATGGGTTAATGGAAGCTGAATTCATAAATAGTACTTGATTGTAAGAATTTTCTAATTGTATCTATGATTTTGTAATTGTAACTTAAGTATTTAAGTTAAGAGTGAGAGTATTATCATTGTATGTGCGCCGTTCTTCCTTTCCCTCCTTCCTTGTTCATGTCCCTCTTTCCTCTGGTAGCATTGCTCGGTGTCTTTTATGTAGTCTCTTCCGGACTCTGTTTCTAGCGGTTTTGTTTTAGATCTAGTTTCTCAAACTCATATCTACTCGTCTTAATCACCAGCCAAAGCGTGTATTCTCGATGATGTCTACGATGCCGTGCTCCCCCACTGCTACTTCTATTGGGGATTTTGATTTTTTAGTTTTTAGTTTTGATTTTTTTTTTTGTCTTGATCTTTGGGTCGAGGGCGTGAGTTGTTTTCCTAGCCTTTTAGGCTGAGAAGGAGTAGATTGGTGTGGAGATTATCCCTTACGGCTAGGTTTCATAAATGTAATTGTACATGAGTTAATGGAAGCTGAATTCATAAATAGTACTTGATTGTAAGAATTTTCTAATTGTATCTATGATTTTGTAATCTCATAGTTATTTGCTATGATTTATCAGAGCTTTACGCTTTGTGATGTAAAAGCTTTATGTTCTTGATCTTTTATCAATGAAATCTGATAAGATTCCCGTTAAAGAAACAAAAGAGTATTACCATATTAAATTTATCATTTCTTAAAATCTAACATATACTTTTTTGTTTATACAAAATTTTGGATGGTCATACTGGCGATGGGTTATCTGCGAAACAAATTGAAAAAAAAATGACATGGTAATGTCGGCCACCGGAGGAGAACCTTTGATACTTAGTTAGCAAAACGCCTTTTGAAAGAGAAAACTAAACAAAGAGTTTGGGGAAAAGAGATCGTATTCGTACTCGGGGGTGTACTGTTATGTGAATTATTTCGATGCGTGAGACCATGGAGGAGCGGATCTGACGGACTGAAATTGTACCAGTGACGACGTCGCTAATGCGCCAGTGCGTGGGACCCACACACCGACACATGGCCAGCAAATTGATGTATAACGGCCAACGGCGGGGGGAGGGGGGAGAGAAAGGGTGGTCGGTGAGCACAGTGAGCGGTAGCGTAGATAGATGGAATTGATAAAGAAAACTAGTTCTGATTTTGAAGAAACTAGATATAGAAACCCAATCAGATCCGGTGGGATCAATGACAATGGATAGGAAAGAGAAAAGAAAAAAAAAAACAAGAAGGGGAGGGGGAGGAAAGAAGAGGGTAGTAGAGGGGAGGAGGCTCCTCCCCTCAGGAGCAATAGGTTTGTGGTGCTCTCCAACCTAGTTAAGCCAAATTCAATGTATAATTTCCCAAAACTGGATTGATAACAACGTTCGAGCTCACTCATAATATATACCATACCAAGCCTAATGATTCCTGTTGAGTAGCATCATAACAATGTTGATAGTAAGAGTTTTTAAGGTTTGAATTCAGGACATCAACTCTCATATATACTATATTAAATTATTACTTAAAACAAATAATAATAATAATAATCACTAATTATTTCAAAAATTTAAGTCGATAAAAAAGAATAAATTTAATTATTTAAGTAATTTTTACTGTAAATCTTTTTTTTTTTTTTTTTTGACATGTCTGTAAGAGGGGACATGGGCGAGAGATTTGAACTAGTGACCTCCAACTTCATGAGGTGTAATCCATAGCCCATTGAGCTACTCCTTGGAAACACTCGAAATCTTACGAATAAGGATATAATTGATTTGATTATCTTATCTTAATTTAAATGAATTGTTTTGAAATTATTCAAATAACGTGTATATTTCTATAAATATAACTTTGTTCTCAAATAACCTATTGGAGAAAAGATATAGGTAGTCCTACATCCAAATTTATTTCCTTCTATGCTTTTATGTCTTTGTTATGAAATTCTATGTGGTACTCTTTCAATTATCGAGATTTGGCTGCTCCTATCACAAAATGTGTTAAAAAAAAATAAAAAAAAATAATTTTAAAGGTTAAACTGCGTTTTCAAAAATCACATTTTCAAATCGCAGATTTTAAAATCCTTATTTTAAAATCGCACTTTTCAAAATCGCAATCTTAAAGAGACCCTTAGGACCTGTTTGAGATTGCGTTTGAAGGGCCTAAAAATGCTTTTAAGAGTCAAAAAAGTCCGTTTGAAAAAATAAATAAATAAATAAAATAAAAAAATATTCATTTTGTAAAAAAATTAAAAGCGTTTTTAAGAGTTTAAAAAGTCTAAAAATTGTCAAAACGCACTTTTAGCAAAAACTTCAAAATGAAACTTTTGCTTAAAAACTCTTTTTGACTTAAAAATACTATTTTTCAAATACAATTCTAAATAGGCTATTAGTTTACGTCAAATTTTATCAAATGGCCATTTAAAAAAAAAAAAAAAGAGGGTAAAATTGGGTTTGAAACATGTAATGATGGACCGTTATGAGAAGCAGAAAAACCGAATAGTAGCCCACTTTTTCTGTACAACCCAAACATGGGGCCGAAGGTGGGGCCGGTGTCTAGAATACGTTAACAAAGCGAAAAGGACAACGCCGGAGGTTGGGCCCACAAAGTAGCATCCGGATTATGTTTATCTTGAGTGGAGGTCTGAGTGGGTCCCACAACCCCTATCCTACGTACGTGAAGAGTCTGGGATTGTCATGTGTACGTCTCTTGCGCGGCGGGACAGTCCCGCTAATTTTTTGCTTCCCGTTACTTTCGGTGGACCCCACCACCAATCCCACCCATACACTATTTTTATTCTTTTTCTGGGCCCCACCGTCTCACCTTATACAAGATGATATTGATAGGGATTTTTTTTAAAAAAAAAAATTTATTATTTAGAATTGGAAAATATTAAATATAAGAAAAAATTCTTATTAGATCTTTGAGTCTGTTAGTTCTACCAAATTTGATTCTTAAGGCTTTAAAAATATTGTGAAGATTATTGGATTAACTTATACGATTTAAAATTATTCCTATAGTCTAATTGTTGATTTGATTACAATTATCTAATAAATCATATCTAATAATATATTCTAACATAAGATAGTTAGAAGGACATATACATTTATGTAACATATAATCATTGATTGACGGGTGACATAATTAATGACTCAAGCTTTACTATATAATTGTAAAATTACAATTACATAACTAAATAAAAAATAAAATTTAGAAGAAAAAGAAATGATAGGCGAGGGGAAGGGAATCGCCCATGCTCCTCTTATGACAAGGGGTGCCTCTTCTCCATCCGTAAACTTCTATATTCAAGTACACTTTACAATAATTTTTATTATATTTATATATATTAATTAAATTTTCTTTTTTTATAGTGTAGCTCAACAATATATATCTGATAATAATAATAATAATAATAATAATTTAATATTATTCTTTCTCTTTTTTTTGGAATAGAAAAAGTAGATAAATAAATAATATTTGAAATGAAAAAGTAAAAAATGCTTTGAAAAAGAATATAAGTAGAATAAAAAAAAATGTGATTATTTAGTTAAAATTTAATTGAATATTTAATGAGGTGGACGTGAATGATGTAATTAGGCTACCGATTACTAATGGCTAATCGTTTTTCAATCTTGTTTTGTTGGCAGTCCCCGTCTCAGAAGTCTAACGCGAATTCCAGAGTCTAGGTAGGCCGAAGACTTTGTAGGGTGGCGATGTACTTTGAGCCAAATCCTTACTCTTTTACAAAAGAGTAATTAGAGGGTTATAGTAAAATATAAATAAAAAAATGCAAGCAAAATCAAACCTAATTTGGACCCATTCATCATCATCATCCCTTATACAACTTATTTACGTGGCAAACAAGTAAAACATGGCTTGGGCCCACGATCTCTTCTCAATCATAACCTCTCTCTCATTTTTTTTTTTTAAATAAAAAAATTATCATATCCTTTTATGCTTAATACATACAAGTTTTTAGTGCAAGTCCATTGGCAACTGACAAAACCCAAATGCATTTTTCACCCATCTCACATGCATACATAATAAGTTACAAAATTTATAAAATGGTGGAGGGTAGAAATAACGTATAATGCTTCACTCTATTTTAAGAATAATGTAATTTTTAAAATTACTGTCGAGTTTATGATTGGTTATTATTAAACTTTTGATCAAATAATAATTTTAAAAGTCACATAAAAAAAAAAAAAAAACATAAAATAGACTTTTAAAATTACTCTGATGGGAATAATAAATTCTAAAAAACCCTTCAAAAGTCAAACATTTTTCACGTTTGAAAGCAGGGACTTTGGAATGAGACCCTATAACCACTTAAGTCAAAAGTCAATTTCAAAGAATTATTGAGAGTGGAAAAGAGCTCTTTCATTACTTTTTTCTCACTCAAAAAAAAAAAAAAAAATGTCAAAGAGTTCGTGTAAAAACACGATTTTGCATCTACTTCTTCAACAAAAATCACTTTGTCCAAAGTATCAACTTTACATTTTTTTCTCTCCCAAAAATGACATTAGTAAGGGTTCAATGCTCAATGTGTTAAAATCTTTTGTTTTTAATCTAAAAATATAAATATTAGGAAACAACTCAAATACAAAACTCTTTTAAAAACACGATTGACATTTTTTTTCTTCAAAATTTATTTAAGAAAGCATTTACATCTGACTCATCAAATGTTTAACTAAAATTTAGCTAATTAATCTTCTTCTTCTTTTTTTTCATTTTAACTATCAATTTTTTTTTTTTTTAACACGTACATCCGACTCAATATTTTAGCTATCCACTGTCAATTTCTCTTGATCTATTTTCATTATTTTCAAAGATTAGAGAGAAGAAATTGATTTTATTTTATTAATTTAACTTTTACATTGTTGAGCTACAATTCTATTGAATTTACGTAGCAGCTAGTCAAATCTTTTAAACGAAATCGCTAGTAGGATGGCGAGCTTTTTTGGGTAGGCTATTTTGGCTAGCTAGCTATAGCCAAAATGGTTATAGAGAAAAACATTAAAATATATGGGAGGCTAAAATGATTGTCGAAGAGAATAAAGAAATATTTGAAAAATAATATTTAAATAGAACAGTGAAAGTTAATAATTAAAATGTTGAGCCTTATGTAGGTGTTTTGAAAAAGTGAATAGTTGAAATAAAGACATGTAATTTTTTTATATATAGTTAAAACATAGAGTAAATTTGATGAGCCCAATCTGAGTGCTCGAAGGTTAAGCAAACGAATCTTTTGGCTATTTTGACTAGCCCAATATGAGCGTTCTTAAAGCATTTATATTCAGCTCAACAAATATTCAGCTAAATAATTCTCTTTATTTTTTTTTAATTTTATTTTAGTTACTCATTTTTTTAAAGCACATGCATATATTTAGCTCAATATGTTAGCTATCTAATTTTACTTTGCAAATTAAAATATATTTCTTTACCTACTTTTACTATTCTCAATGAAAAAAGAGAACAAGATTAATTTCTGTTATTAATATAAATTTTGTGTTGTTGATGTACAATGCTCAGCAAATTTGTTATAACAGCAGAGCATTATAAATCTATAATCCTTACATATTTTAACGAGTCGGATAAGAACTTGATATTTTGACAATCCCAATATGAGTACTTCGTCCCGTTAAAATTTTTTGTTTTTTATTTTTTATTTTTTCTTCTTTAAAACAAAAATATTAACCAAATTCAATCTAAAAAATCAAAATAATTTTCACCCTTTAGGTTTATAGATATATATATATATATATACTCTTCGTTGCTTAGAAGGACCCTGATTAGGGTGACCTAAGCATTCCCTACAAGTGCGTGCGTTTATTTCTGCATTAATAATAGCGCAGGCTACAGTAAGAGAGATTTCAGACAGTCCAAGAGAGTCTGGAAAAAAGTAGAATTTTTACGTAAAAAGAGAAAAAAGAAAAGAAACTCCCCACAAAAAGACAAAGAGAGGGATAATAATAAATAAGAAAACCAAAATAAATAAGTAAATTACCATATAATAAGCAAATGTGTGCCTTTTAAAATCAAGAAGTTTGAGGCAGCTGTGTTGTCAAAACCACTGATTATCATGCACATGCCTTCCTCAGTCCCTCTTCATCTTCTTCTTTAAAAATGGCTAGAACCCAACACAACTCTCCTCTTTTGAGTTAAAAGGCCTTCCCTTTGTTGTTTTTTTCCTCTTGCCCACTTTCTCTGTTTGCAAGTTAATTCGTTGCGATTTGCAAAGTACTGAGACTGAATAAAGGAGGCCAGGGATGTGACTTGAGTGTAATTGATGGCAGGAGTGAAAAACCCACTACCAGAAAGCAGAGTCTGAGAGAAATAAAGACATCTTTCATTTGGATTTTACTACACAGTATTGATGATGATTGATGAGTTTTCTTTTTCATGGGGTGTTGTAAATCATATTTATGCCATTTCTTTCTGAAATCCACCAGAGAATAAAATTACCCTTCTCCTGCTCTTCTTCTTCTTCTTCTTCTTCAAATGGCTTGCATGCAAGTTGTTATGATTGGAATTTGTTTTTGATCTTTCAGGTGAGCTCTCTCTGTGAGTGTTATTGTTCTTTCTTTGTAAATCAACTTTTCTTTCATCTAAAGCTTACCCGATTGGGCTGAGAATGCTGAGAAACAGATCTAGAGCAGTCAGCGGCAAGCAATCCTTGATGACTGATCACAGCTCTCAACAGCCATCACCCACCCAGAAACGCAGCAGACCTGTTCAATCTTTCTTTGATTCTCCGAGATTCAGAGCTTTTACAGCAAAGGGTCTCTCTGAAACTGATTTTTTGATTAGTCCAACCTCAATTCTTGACACCTTACCATTCTCTCCTTTTGGGCACCCCTACAAAAGCCAACCAGAGTCACCAAAAACTTTCTCGAGAAACAAACACTGCTCGTGGGAAAAAATCGACTCCAAAGGCGTTGGCCTTGCTCTCGTGGATACTCTGATCGCCGATGGAAGTATTGCAGAGAGTCCTTCAAAACCCAGCAATGGAAAGGTCTTCTTTGGCACAAACCTTCGAGTTCAAATCCCTCCTCTGCCACCCTCTGCGATTTCTCCGAGTGATCAGTCTCCAATATCAACGGCCGAGAATTTGCAGCTATCAGAATTCGGATCCCCGCGTGTTGTTGCGGGTAATCTCTCGGTGAGCGAGATGGAGCTCTCTGAGGATTATACGTGCGTGATATCTCGCGGGCCTATTCAAAGAACGACGCGGATATTTGATAACTGCATTGTTGAGAGTTACTGTTCTTTGCCGGGAGAGCCAAACGCTGCGTTTCAGGACTTCCTCAGCCTCTGCTACACTTGCAGGAAGAATCTTGAACAGAGTAAAGATATTTACATTTACAGGTTTGGTCCCTTTCCTTCTCTTTGTTAAATTACCTCATTTTTCTTATATCTTCTCTTTGTTTAAAACATATATATTTATTTTGCTTTATGATTAAATTAAGCTTCTATATTCTTTTTCTAATAATTTCTCTTTACTCTCTTTTTTATACAATATTTTTTTAACAAATATATATATATAAATTTAATCATTTAATTAATAAAATACTCATTCTCATATATCTAAACTCAAAATCTCTCTTAACATATGTTAAATTATTATTTATTTTAAAAATTAAAGCCAAAATTCTTACTAAAAAACCTTATGCTTATCCTAAAATGCATTCTTCTATATTAACTTCAACAAAGTCTCAGCCAGTTTTTATTATTTTTATTTTTATTTTGTGATAAATCTAATCCCAAGTGTTTGTTCTAACAAATATTTCAGGGGTGAAAAAGCCTTCTGCAGTCACGAATGCCGTAACCGAGAAATGCTGTTAGATGGAGTGGAGAATTCTGAGTTTGATGATACCAAATTTTCTTGATCAACCCACTAATTAAGAATATAATAATATTAGTGGTTTTAAAAAAAAAAAAAATCTATTTTTGGCCCTTTTTTTTGGGGTTTTTTCTAATTTTTTATCTTTGTATTTGCATTTTCACCCTCGATCTCCAGTGCAGATAGAGATAAGAGAAGAGGATGAGAGATATTGTAGAGTTGATTGTACTCTCAAGTGACGACTAATTTGATGATTCAAAACTTGGGCAATCTATCTTCTTCTATCTTTTTGTTTTGTTTTGTTTTGTTTTTTTTTTTTAATTCAGATTAATAATCATGGAAACCAATTAATTAATCCATAAAGATTCTCTTCCCACGAGTGACTTTATCCCATTTTGTCCCATCTTTGGTTGTTGTGCTCAACGTATTAAAATTTGATTCATACTGTTAAAACTGACTTTTTCAAGGGAATGCATCCAAGCTCGACTGTCTTTTTCAATGCCACCGCTTCATGACTCCAATCAATTGACTCTATGCAATTGAGTAGTAGTTAAGAATTTTGATACATACTGCGCAGATGCTCCAAAGCTTCAATCTAACCAAGTTGTTTGTCTTGCTTGGACAATTTATCAACTTATCCCATAAGACGTGGCAATTCGAGCTCGAGTGTCGTATTGAGAAATTTGATCCATTTTTTTTTTCTTTTTTTCTATTCAACTTTGGGAAAATGAAAGGGAGATAAACAAAAAAAAAAACACAAAAACAAATTACAAGGGAGGGTCTTTGCAACTCCTAATTCTTAAAGCTGAAAGGAAATAAGAGTTATCGAGAATGCTTCCAAACACTAAGTGGAAAGTTGCTCATTTTGCAACCGAGTGTGCCCGAGAATTGGCACATCTAGAGACCTTTGAAGCGGTCCAATAACTGAAAAAGGAGAACTACTGGCTACAATCGGCAATGACAAGAGCACAAGGCCAATCCGAGAAGAGGTGACCTTGGTTGATGGCCAAGATAGTGAGGAGGGAGTTGCATTCCACAAGAATAGAGGGACATCTATAAGATTTGATCCATTTAATTAAATTGGTCAGACCCTTGAATCTTAATATGTTAATTTCGAGTTGGATTTGTAAGTCGTGTAAAAAATTGTCAGCCCTAAATATTGTGTATTGATGCATGGGTATATGACTATATAGCTCGACCTAACCTGACTTCCCGACCCATTAAATTAAACAGCTTAAACTCCTCAATTCTAACCCGTTGATTCCATGTTGATTTAACAGACCGCATTAAAAGTCCCTTCTTGTCATGAGGAAAACATGATTGAGCTAAGCTAATGGGTCCAAGCAGTCAGGGTCCTATGAAAACAAAGTGTGGTGGCCATTGCCACAGTTGGGAGTTAAAAGAATAATCTAACGTAGTGGTGAAGGGCTAAAGGGATATGTAGATAAGGGATCCTTGTCCTTCAAATATTTGCATTAATTAATAATGTCAAGAATTTTTATGCATACTTCGCAGATGGTCCAAAGCTTCAAATCTAACAAAGTTGTTTGTCTTGGACATGCAATTGATCAACCTCTTCACTTTTACATCATCAATCTCCCCCTCTCGATAAGACGTGGCAATTTGTGTTCGAGTGTCAGGATTGAATCGTATCAAGGCATGAATATAAGACTATATAGATTAATATTAATTGAGACGTGGCAATTTGTGTTCGAGTATCGAGTTCGGATCGTGTCCAAGCATGAATATAAGAATATATATCCATATAGGTTAATCTTAATCTAACCCATTTAATTAGACATGTTAGACCCTTCAACCCTAATCTGTTAATTTTGTACTGGGTTCGCAAGTCATGTAAAAAATTATCAGCTCTAAATGCTGTGTGTCAAGGCATAAGTATAAGACTATATAAGTCAACCCTAACCCGACGTCTGAGTCTGACTTATTTAATTAAACTGGTCAAACTCATTAACCCTAATGTACTAATTTCGTGTTATGTTCGTGTTGAGTAAACAGATTAGGTCAAAAGTTGTCAGTCATACTCTCGATTAGAGGAAAACTTTTAAAAGATTACACCCTTGTATAAGATGATTGAGCAAGCTAATGAGTCCAAGGAGTGATGGTCCTATGGCAACAAAAAGTGGTGGTCTTTGCCACAGTTGGGAATTAAAAGATAAATAGTGTCAAAACTAATCTAACATGGTGATGAAGGGCTAAAGGCATCTGTAGAGAAAGAGGTGGGATTAGTGATTCTTATCCACTGAAAAAGAGTACTTGGTAGTTAAACCATCCATGTCCTTCAAATATTTGCATTGATTAATAATAATGTCAAGGCTAAAGGGGAAAAAAGGGGATTCTGATTGTACATTAACTTGCTTTTGCAAATCACCATGACAACTTTCTAAATCAGTAGCTGATATTTGTATTCTCATACAAGCTTTTCTCTGGTTTTGGTTACTATTTAAACAAATGGATGAGAAAGAATCTAGCCCTAGGTAATGTCTTCACACTATCTTGGCTGATAGGATTTCATTAGCCTATATGTTGCTGACAGCATGGGTCCAAGCCTATCCCAAATTCTATTATCAAAAGATGAAAAAGTTCAAAAAAAAACAAAAAAAAGGTAAAATGAACTTAGCATGGGTCCCAATAACTTACTTGATTTGTAATTAGTTTTTTGTTGTATCAAAATGAACTTAGAGACCCCTTAAGTATGCTAAAAAAATAATTTAGTCTTTACAGCCAAATTTCGTTTACTAATTTAACAAATTCTGTTAGTATGACATTATTCAAATAGAATACGTGTCACAATTTTATTGGCTCTAACATTTAACGCTATTGAAATCTATTAAGTCAGTGGACGAGATTTGACTGTAGGGACTAAATTGTTTTTTTAACATACCTCAAGAACTTTTGAGTTTAATTTAATATATACCACATGAAGCTAATTACAAATTAGGTCAACCACGAGGATTAATTTTGCTTTGGGAAAGATAACATTTATACTTGTTTCTTTTCTTCTCTCACATTCTACTCATGGTTGTTTAATTTCTTATCTTTTCTAACATGACTTCCTCGTTTTACAAGTTTTCCTTACCTTTCCTTCATTGTTCTGAAGTCAAATGAAAAGAAGAGTACCCCAAATTCTAATTTTTTTTTTTTTTTTTTTTTCATTAAGTCTCCATTACATCAAGAAACAGATGAGGTAGAAAAATGATCGATAGGAAAGAAATTCCAAAGGAGTTGTAAAGCACTTGAATAGGTCACAGAAACCTAAGAGTAAAAGCTATAGCCTTTGCTTCAATTTTCGAAGGTTGCATGATAAATATTTCTGTGCAGTATGTCTATCCTTACCAATTACCAAATAAATAAATAAGCAAGTTGAGAGATAAATTAATGCCTAGTTGTGGAATGGTCCAGCAGACAAAGGTTCAGAGGAAGTTTAATTGCTGGTGTTAAATATGTCATGGAAACAGAAGAGTTGGGTTTGAGCTTTTATTGCAGGAAATTCCAAAATCTCAAGAACCCTAATCAATAATGGCAACCTAAAGGTCCTCTTCCACCCAGATAGAGACAAAATCATCTGTGACTCTGCATGTTCAGGCAATGCCAAGATCGCTAGTGTCAGTCTTAGACCATGGTGGTTGGAGGTAGCTTCCTACTATGTCTGCTACTTTGGTGGGCAGCTCTTGCATAGAATCTTGCAGAGACATTTGATAACTTTTTGTTTTTTAGTTCAGAAAGTGTTCATATGTGATTGAAGGTGAAAATAATTTCAAATATTTTATATTTGAAGTTGTTGGTTAATATTAACCCATCAGGATGTAATATGTACAAGTGTATATCTAATGGATCAGATAATGCTAAAGTTGATCCTCATCCAGATACTGCTAAAGATGATTCTCATCACCAACAGATTGGCTAAAGGATGGATGTACAGCAAAGTACTAGTTCTTAGAGCCTAAGGTTTGTGGTATCAGGGAGTATTACCCCTTAGATCTCAAGTTCGAGACTTGCTAGATGCAAACTCTTTCTTGGGACCACATTGTCTGGTGTAAAAAGTTAGTGATTTCCTTGATCTGTATAGAAAAACTTTTAAATGTGCGATGCACGGGTTCGAAGTTTATTCTGTAGGGATAAGTCCGAAGGGCCGTAACTTGTTGAGGTTCCTCGTCATAAAAATAAATAACAATAAAAATAAAAATAAAAATAAATACCGGTTCTTAGCTTAAGATGCTAGCATAGTTGATGAACTCAAACCTCTCCTTCTTCCTCATCTACTCCATACACTTACTCATCACATTACCATTAAACAAAACCGTGACAGAAGGTCCTTCTGTGGAAGGCACAACTTGTTCCTTTTCTGCAAGGTCAGAATTTGTTTGGACATGTTGATGGATCAACTCCCTGCACACCTCGGACTCTGCCTCTGGATCAATGGTAGCCAATCTGGCATACCAAACTTGGAATCATATCACCAAGATAAAAAGTGATTCTTGGTGCTCTCATTTCATCCCTCTGAAGGGGTCTTAGCACATGTTGTTGGCCTGGACTTTTCCCTTGAAGTCTGGCTTACTATATGGAGAAACTTTTCTCCTGTGATCATCCATGGCATGTATAATACAAACCAGGTATCAATCTAGGTCCAATTAAGACTCCTTGAAGAATCCGAGTAATAGCCCTACACCAAGCTGAATTGGAGAAGAATCTCGGGTCCAAATCAAAGTCTCAGTACTCCCACATAAATTTCCATAAGGCCTATATCATAGGTATAAACTTTTGACTGAAATCTTGTACATTTAGAAGCATACACCTTTACTCAGATATACTAACTTAGGCATCGGAGTGAGACCCCGCCGGCACACTTGACAAGCTCCTTTGCTATTTATTATTGTTTTGCAGCGATTGTAGGAGCATTAAGAACGCGGATTGAAGATTAGAAGCACACCAAAGAATGTGCAGTTCACTCCATCCAGAAATTGAAGATTAGAGTCACCAGAATTTTCATTTTTTGTTTTTTTCACTTTTCTAAAAAATAAATAAATAAAATTGGGCCATTTTGGAAATTTTAACAAAAAATGGGTAAAATTAAAAGGAAAAAATTCTTCAGGAAGTATTGATGCTTTTACAATCGAGACATGCCATAGTGCAATAAAAAGACCATTTTTGGCTCATAATAGTTCTAGGTGGTAAGAAGCCACAGGCCTATCAGTGGGTGAGATCACAACAACTATGAATCATAGCCTCGAAGTTTAAAAATTTGTAATGTTGGTATCCCAACAATTCTCCCTTTCAATTTCACCCCACCGATAGAGTTTAGGACTAAATCAATAAATCAAACGGTAAATAAGTGAAATGGCTCTTATACTCCTGTAAAATTTATAAAAATACAAATGTGCTCTTAATTTTTTTTTTTTAAAAAAAAAAATGTAAAAGCAAAAGAAAAAAAATACCTAATGTTCTAAGGTCGTGGGTATGGTGACTAGGGATGTAAATCCGGCTGGTTATAACCGGCCACCAACCGGTAATCAGCTAACCAGCCAATCGCTTTTAAAAGCGGTTGGAAATAACCGATAACCGGTTCGGTTACCTGTTTTTACATTTATATACACCCAGTTATAACCGATAACCTATATATATATATAAAATGAAGTCATTTACCTTAGAATTTTTTTTTTTTTGGACAACCACAACAAAGCCTAGCTTATTAGGCCAAAAAAGTTCTAATTATTAATTTTTTTTAAAAGGCCAAAAAAAAAAGGCTAAATTAAGCCAAAAGGTCTGATACCCAAAATAAGCCCAAAATACCAAATTTTTTAAAGACCCGGTTACTGGTCTGGATAACCAGCGGTTATTACATAACCGCCTACCGTTTTTAAAATTGACCAACCGGTTACCCCAGCTCCGGTTAGTAGTTTTAGCCACTAATCGCTAACTGGAATTGGGTTTACACCCCTACTGTTGACCCATTGCCTAGGCTTAACCGTGAATCAATGTTCTATTTTTTAAGTTTTTTTTTTTTAAGACAATAAAAAAAACATAGGTAGTTTGGAAATTTTGGTATATTAACACAAGGGGTAATAGTGCAAATTTTTAAACTTCGAAAGTATGGTCTATACTTCGAAAGATAAGTGAAGTTTTCCCATGAAATATCAATGTTCATTGTATTTGGGGAATATCTTCGAACACTTGCATGTCATTCTTATGGGAGGAAGTACATGCCCAAGAAAATGTAAGTTGACATGAAACATTTTTCAATAGAAATATTTATAAAGTATGATTCCTTTTAATGTTTGCCCAAAGTTTAAAATAAATATTTAGTATTTAGTTACATCCAAAATCTCTAAGTTGAAACTTAACATAAAAACTTAAAAAAAAAAAAAAAAAAAGAAGGGCCATTGGCACTAACAACATGATTAGATTGGATGTGATAGGATGAAAAAGGGTGGAGTTGGTGGTGTGGAGGAATGTGGGAGAAAGAGGTAATGGCCATGATAATACATAACCAATAAATTTGAATTTTGAATTTAATGGTGATTTAGAGTTCACTATGAAAACGAAGGCTTGGTCTAAAAATAAAGTTTCAACCAAATGAGAGACTTTTCTTTTCCTTTTTAGGTATAATTCTCTGTCAACTATGAAAAACTTTTTCTTTGCTTAACAATTTTTAGTAACATCAAACAAAAGAAAAAGATATTTCCCAAAATAAAAAATATATATATTTTACGGCTAAACAAAAACAAAGAATTCAACCACTTTTGAATTGCCTCAAACACACGGAAACAAAAAAGCAAAAGCAAAAACAAAAAAATATATTGAATTGAAGAATCTGTGGATTGCTTCAACAAAGTGAAAGAGATGCATGGATATGAAGGAACAGGAGCCAACGGCGTCCAGCGGAGGAATGGGGGCGGTGACATTCAGTAGAGGAATTTTGACGATGAATTAAAGAAAAAGTTTGTGTTTTTTACGCCGACTCGAAGAAAAATCCGATGTGTTTGAATTTATCATGTTTCATTCACTCATTATAAGACACAGAAAGCTTGATTTGTGCAAAGTCTATATAAAAGTTATTCCCTACATAATAATAATAATAATAGTCCAACATCAAAACCGTTTTCTTCTTCCCCCTTCTGTCTGGTTTCACTTTTCCTTTCCAACAAACAAAGACAAAGACAGAAAAAAAAAAGTGACTTTGAAAAGTGCGAATGCTAAAGGGCAAAAGCAAGTTTTCCCAGCACAAGATGCTCAAGAATTTGGGCACGAGAAAGGGGAAGCACCAGGACATTATACAAGAGTCTAAAGAATTTATGATATCTTGGACCACCATTTCCAAATTAGCTGTCAGCAAATAAAAGAAACTTGGGCAATTATTTGAAAGCAGGAACTAAAATTCACCTTTCAAAAGTATCACAGTAAAAATTCCCTGGCCATCGACATCTATCAAGAACTTAAAGATAGAAAATCAGTTGGACAATTATCAAGTGAAATTTTTTTCATTTAAAAACATGTTCTTGTAACATTAAAGTAAAAACTATTTTTGAGTTTTTAAAAGTATTTCGTAGTTAGGTTGTTTGGTAAGGTTTTTTTTTTTCAGAAGAGAACAAAAGACAACAATAATTTTAATATTAATTTGAAGATCAACTCTAATATGGTATTAGACAAAATTGGCGTTGTGACTTAAAAGTTATGGCTAGATAGCCTAAGACTTTTTTTTTTTTTAATCAAATGCGGAAAAAGGTTACAAGGGATGATAACCTAAGACTTTGAGTACACTTCTTAAGGTCTTAGGTTTAAAACCCACTAAAGGCTTATTTGGAATTGCGTTTGAGACTTAAAAATACGTTTAACACTCAAAAAGTCTATTTGATGAAAAAATTACTCGTTTGATAAAAAAATTAAAAGCATTTTTAAGGGTCCAAAAAGCTTAAAAATGGCCAAAAAAAAAGGTTATTTCTCAAAACGCAATCCCAAACAAACTCTAAGTTGAAACTGCTTATTGGGGCCATCGGACTGGAGGTTCACCACTTAAATTGACCGAAGTGCACTTACGGAAAACTCCTTGTTGAGGGCCTGTACACCCCTGGGATTAGTCGGAGCGAAGTTCCAGATACCCAGTGCCAAATATATATATATATATATATATATAAATTAAAATTAAAAAAATAAAATAAAAAAAGTTGTGGCAAGAAAGTGCCATACCCAAGATTGTGTAGTAGATGTTTTCAAAAAAAAAAAAAAGATTGTGTAGTAGATCAAATTTAATAAGCAAATAATAAAAAAATTAATGCAAGAAACAGTAATATTAATCATAAGGCAGCATGATGACATAAACATTGACATAGATAAAAAAAACATACCGACGTTACAGTCTGATACAACGTGATAAGGGACATGATAACAGCAACTTAGCCAAATACTAACATAATATATAGACTCCACTAGATCAGGGGACTCCAGGAACAACAGACTAAAACAACCAAACATGCATTTTTCAAACAAAAGAGACGACATAAAGAAACTGCACGCAGCTTCTCACAAGACTTACATACAAAACACTAGATCCAGCACGAACAAATCTTACTAGCAAAGCCACCATTGATTCTTCTGTGAATGGCTGGCTCCCTGTTTCACAGATTGGGAAAAAGAGAAATGCGACAGCAGTTAAATTAGTACTACAAAAATATACTTAAAGCACAGAAAATCAAAATTCAAAAGGATATTTACCTAGTGCATGGCTTGGTTCGATCAACAACCTACAAGGAAGATGAACCTTTTCGGTGATCAAGATGGATGCAGCACTATGCTGTTACAAGAAGAAGCAACTACAAGGGGCTTACAACGAGACAGAGCAATACGGATTGAGGCTACTAACTGAAGCAGAAGCAGCAAACTATGACTATCTCCACCCCTTCCCACTTTTCCCTCTTTAAAAACAGGAATGCGGCGAAGGGGGACGAACACCTCGCAGAGTGTACAGAACGGAGTGAGATCCTAACAGAATTAAAAGAAACAATAAATATGAAGAGGGGGAGATGTTGGTAGGTGGGTAAAGAGTTATAGGAAGGCAGATCATCTGGCAGCCGATTGAGGCAACTTTGATCTTTGAAAGAGATTAATCAATGTCAGGCTATGAGAAAGGGTAATAAAGTTAGGCTATGAGAAAGAAAGGATAATAAAATTTAAGAACTAAAGAAGCTGATGATAACAAGAATGAAACAGAAGCCTACGGAGTTTGTGCAAGTAGTCAGTTCCAGATTCTAGAGTATATACAGGCTCTGAAACAAAGACCTAAAAACCTAAACTTAAACCCAAAGCTTGGCATCATAACTTCCACATTCAACTAGAAAAGTTTTTTCCTTCAGGCCCAATAAATTCAACAGCAGTCAGGCATTCCATCCATGCCAAAGAACAGCTCCATCAATCAATCAACCAAGCAAATTTTCATGCTACTTTGCTTCCATCCGAGCCGCAAAACCCCCCCATAATAAGCATACATTCCTCTCGCTATCATATGCCCATGACCAAAATCCAAGTCCACAGCTCAATCCCAACTCCACATCAACCCTTAACGTGCAACCCAGAGATTGTTGACCCACCACAGCCATTGCCCTCGCTTACTGAGCTAAACAAAACTCTAACAGAGTCGCACTACTGACCGATTTATTCACTCTATATACAATCTAACACTAACCCAAGTTTTCAAAATAGATATATTTACAGGAGCCCCAAACTCCAAACCATGTCACTCATCGAGATTAAGAATGCGACGTAAGGTCTTCGTCGCAGAGTCAGCACTACGAAAGATATCCCTGGTAGAACTGTGATGCTCCCTAGTAGGCGATGGGGGTGCAGACTTGGCCATTGGGTGGTGCGTTTTGATCATCTCAGGGGCCGAACAGGGCAAGTCAAGCGACGCGGTCCTCTTTGGCCGGAGCGAGAATTTGGGTATCGGTAAAGAACTCGGCGGCGGCGAGTTCGAGTACGTGGGACCAGCCCAGAGCTCAGAAAATGAAAACCGCTCGTTAGGAACATCCTCGCTAAAAGCCCTCTCTTTCCTACAAGCTTTCAAGTCGATGTTAATGGGAGCGCTTTTCACAGTTGTTTTCGAGTGTGTTTTGCTATCAGAGTGTGTAGGGGATGGTGTATCAGGCAAAGAAGAAGAAGGAGAAGAAAAGCACTGTTTGGCTACAGAAGTAGAGCAAGCCTTCAATGGGGTCGGTAGTATACCTGCGCCGGATTGGTAACTCCGGCAATTGATCCCTCCGAAGTCTCCGGACGGCGACGAACCGAACCGGACCGGCCCACCGGATTTACTTCGGCTGTAGTACTGGTTCCTATGCTGAGCAACCACAAGGGTCTCCATGGTGAAACTCGCTGATTCAGTCACAGTAATCCCACTAGATCCAGTTCTCCACCGCTACAAATCAGCCAAAGATCTCTACCTCGCGCTAAAAATCACAATTTCAGGCGTCCTAACTGCACTGAAACCACTGAAACTCATAGATCTTCGAACACCTAACCCCGCGAGTTAAACAAATCACGGTGCTCGGTCTCTCCGAAACTCAAATGTTATATTCCCAGATCAGAAAACCACCCAAAACCAAAATCGATTCAAAAATCAAACCAGATCTTCCCAGAAAACAACTACAATTGGCTGCCACACAAAACAAAAAGAAAATAAGATTGAGATAGTGAGGAAAACAGCAACAAAAATAAAATGAAAAACCCAGAAAAGCTGAAAGCTTGGGTTTTTATCTTCATAGTGAGATTCTCGGGAAAGCGAGAGTGGGAAAATTACCGGACGGATGCGAGAGGGGTCGTCAGTGAAGCGAAGATGGGGGATGGGAACCTGGGAGTAGGGATTGTTGGATGTAAAGAAGAAAATGAGAATGGTAGCCCACAGCGAGGGTTAGAAAGATCGCTCAGTCTCCACGGATCTGAAATGACTCTCCCACGTCGGATTGAATCACCTGATGGACTGTTTTTTTCTCTTTTTTTTTTTCTTTTTTTTTTAATATGTTATATGATGGAGTTGTTTTTCTTTTTCCTAATATATATAATATATTTGATCGAGTTGTTCGTATAGTTGTTGATATAGTTAAAGGAATAAATAATAATGCTATTCTTTGATGGCATCAAAAAATAATAATAATAATAGTAATAATAATAAAAATAAAAATAAAAAGAGTTGGGGTGAGATGGGTGGCCACCCAAAACCAACTGTTGGGAATTGGGATCAGTACTTTCAACTATTTGGGGCGTTACACACATGGGGTAATTAGTTTTCCAAAAAGTTACGAGCTTGTTCATAATTTTCATGTTTTATCATGTGTTGTTATGATTTAATATGTTTTTAGGGTTAAATACCTCAAATCCTCTTAGGGTTTATTAACTTTATTTTTTTTTCTTTGTGATTTTATTTTTATCACAGGACCCCCTAGAGTTTTGATAAAGGACAAATTTAGTCTATTCGTTAGTTGACCGTTAAGACTGACATGTGGACCAATCAGATGTTGACACGTGGCACCTATTTAATTTTTTTTTTGTAAATTAAAAAAAAAAATGTATTTTTTTAAAATAAAAAAAATAAAAAAGAAAAAGAAAAAGCGCAATTGAAGCCAGAATACCCGAGCCATTTGGGGTGGCTCCTTTGGCGCTGGGGTGACTCCGACCCGCCGCGGGCTCGGGGGGTGGCGAAACCACTACCAACAAGCAGGGGTGGCGAAGCCACCCCAACCATTGCAGTGCCCATGAGGTGCGTTTCCGGCCTTTGGCACATCCCGACTTCCTATATGGGGGTGGCGACCACTTACCCGTGGCCAAAGGGGAGTGTGAGCCACCCCCCAATTTTTCTATGCTTTTTTTTTTTTTTTAATTTTTTTTAAAAAAATTAAATATGTGCCACGTGTCAGCATCTGATTGGTCACGTGTCAGTCCTAATTGTCAACTAACGGATGGACTAACTTGGTCTTTTATCAAAACCCCAGGGGGGTCCTGTGATAAAAATGAAACCCCAGGGAGATAAAAATAAAGTTACTAAACCCCAAGGGGGGTATTTGGTATTTAACCCATGTTTTTATAAGGTTATTATGAACTTTAGTTAAGTTAGAATACGAACTGAGTAGAAATTTGAGTCTTTTATGCATTCGAGCATTCATCGAACTTTCCACTGCTTTTGATCAAACGTTCGACCCTTGTTGGCTAAGCAATCGACCTTGAAGCTGAATGTTTGACAGGCACTAGAAATTGATAATTAGGGTTTTAAATATAGATTAGTGTACCAATGATATGCTTATGGTTTTCATATGCATGCAAGGGCAGAACTACCCCTAGGCTCCAGCCCCCCAAGACAAGGGGTGGTCCTCCAAATTTTTTTTTTTATAAAAAAAAAATACCTTTAAAAATTAGTTTTTGCCCCCTTCCCCTCCCCCATCCTCCTTTTCTTTTCTTTTCTTTTCTTTTTTTAATTTTATTTTGCACCCCACAAACTAAATATTCTAATTCTGGCCCCCTTATGCATGGATTAGAACTCCCAATATATTGTATATAATATTAAAGTATGTTTTGCATTAACGTGGAGTTCGAGATATCTGACTTTGTGGATAAGCAACTAAGATAAGTAAATGCTATGTATGCCTACCACTTTAATATGTTATTACTTAATATATATATATATATATATATATATATATATATATATACCACTTCTATTACATGTTTATGCCAGCTTTAAACAAAATATATGCTTGGTATATGATTTTATGATAAATGAACAATAAATTACATCGTATGATATGGTACACTGGTACGTGCATGTAATGGTTGTGAATTTATTATTATACGAGCTTAACCCTATAGTCACATAAAAATGTTTATGTTTGACCTTAATTCCAATAATTGTTTTGTAACGGGTACACCATGTACAGATTTTATCACTAATATGATTTTATTAATAGCGTGGGCCACTCGAGGCCAGATTCAGTCGAGCAGCTAGTATATGACCGTATGCGGTAATATTCAAGATATCGGTATTATACTACGGGTCTCTCGGGACAACTCTAACCCTACCAAGAAGAGGTTAATGGCCTAAATAGACCTTACAAAAGAATCTATTATATACATATATAACAATCATTAATCATAGCATTATGATGAAATATGTTCGGTAGATCGCTGTCTATTGTTGGCAAGGCGTAGGCGAGTGGGCTGTGGCTCGGTTTGTTTTCAAGAGAAGTAATGGAGAATAGGCTAATGATGGGTTTTTTTAGTTTTGTCAACGAGCGACAAGAAAGTAGAGACTTTGTTTTCACATAACTCTTTTCTTTTTTTTTTTACAAATTTAACGTGTTGTCCCCTTATTGGAGGGCACAAAAGACAAGTTTTGTCCAAAATCCCTATCGAAGTAATTATCTTTAAGTTTACGATTGATACCACATATGATACATTTTAAAATCGAGATTATCATATGATTTAAGCCCTCACTACATGTACTAATTTAGCTTCTTCGGGATTGGGGGTAGTTTTGTTGTTATTATGCATGGTCTCATTTTGCTTTTAGGGTTTTTTTTTTTTAATGTTAAAAAAAATTACAAATAATTCAAAACACAAAAATTATTCAAAATTATTTTTATAATGTGTCACACATAAAAAAAAATAAAAAAAATAATAAAAATAAAAAAAATAATAACAATAAAAAAAAAAACATTGTCAAACAAAACCGAATATGTCGGATTCATACAACACAAGTCATGCTATATGGTGTGTGCTAAGCTAAGCTAAGCATCAGGATATATGATAAAGGTTGGTACAGACACGTGTCTGTTTTCGGGAAGCTAGTCGGTTTTCTTTTTGTTGGTTACTGGGTGACGAAAAGTTGGTAAAGAAAAAGACCAATAGCATCTTCTTCTTTTTTTATTCTTTAGAACCAGATAAATATCTAAAATAAATTATTTTTCTCATGCGGTGGGCCAAACACTCTTTACTTTACACCACTATCTTTAAAAGGTTATATTAACTAGTTTTTGTAATTGATTTTAAAATATTTTCATTTTTATACTTTTATTTATATATTTTTTACTATAACATTAAAAATTATCACTAAATTTTAGATCTAATAATAACTTTCAGTATTACGCCAAGGAACGTAAACTAGAAAGTATGAGAATGAAAATGTATGAAATATTTATTTAAATTAATATATTTTGTTTTTCTCTTCTTCTTTTTTTTTTTTTCCTTTTTTTAACAATAAAATGACAAATTAAGGTAATCATGAATGCTTACTAGCCAATCAAGCATTTAGTGAATTGAGTTCGAGTATAAGGCTCCGTTTACTTTGACGTAAAATAGTTTTTACAAAATGATTTCTGCATTTGACGGTGTTTACTTCGACGTAAAATAGTGGTCAAACCGAAAATAATTTTTATTTGACCAAAAAGCTTTTACATTTTTAGAAAAATAGTTTACACTTTTTAATTTCGTAAACTATTTTCTCCGATCAAGCATTTTAGTTTGTCCTTCAAGCAAACAATATCTCCTACCCTTTTTTTAAAAAAATAATAATAACTATCTCCTACCAAATACCTAAAACAGACAGCCTAACAAAGTGTAAGGAAAGGAAAGCATAAGTTTTGAAAGTCCAAAAAAAAAAAAAAAACAAGGGGCATAATTGGACTTGATTACAAGAAAATATATTATAATTTACTAAAAATCTCCCAGTTGGTTCTTTGCTTGGTGGGTTGGTTTAAAAAGTGAAAAAAGGCAGTCAAAAGAAGGCATTTTACTTTAGTTTGCACGCCGAAAGGAATCAAAGAGTGCATTGTCCAAACACCAAATATGACCCTAATGTTAATCAACTTGATCAATGAGTTATTAACTTGATTTAACGTTTGGGCTGGAAGATCATATTCAATGTCTATTTTTTTTTTTTGGGGGGGGGGGGATAAACATATTTATTGTTTTCTTAAATACGATTTTCTGAAAATCATATGGATTAACAAGAAATTGCTAAGGCCGAGAATAACCGCTAACCGCCCTAACTGCGAATCGTTAATCGCCTAACTACTTTTAGAGGCGGTTAGAAAAAAACAGCTAAGTGCTTTTATATATATATATATATATATATATAAAACAACCTCGTTTTGGTGTTTAAATATGTATAAAACTCTAGAAATGACGTTCTAACCGCTTTACTAACTACCTAGGCAGTTATATATGGTTAGCGGTTTTAGCTAATAATCACTAACTGTAACAGTTTTTTCACCCCTACTGCAAAGTTTAATTGATTTTTTGATCTCTCAAGTTTTAGCTAAACATTTGTTTGACTTTCAAGTTCCTATCAAAAGATTTGTCCCGTGAGATGCAAATTTAGCTTTGAATATTATTTCATGACTAATGTCAAAAACTATATTTCTATCATATAATTATTGTATAATGTTGATATGACAATCTCAATCAACTCTTGGATTAGTTTTTTTTTTTAAAAAAAAAAAACTAAAAAATAAAAGAAAACATCTAAAAATTGATTGGGAATGTCACTCAGTATTACTCTTATTTCATATGGTTTTGCATTGTAAGATTACATTGGTTATGTCCTATTTCCTTGGGGCATTATTGAAATAAAGTCTTAAGCAACTTTATAGGTGTCCTCATCTAGTTGGCCCAAAATGGCTGACCCAACAATTTTGAGTCATCCCAATGGGCTACGGGCGGGTAAAACCATCTAAACTTCAGCATATAGCGCAATTTATTTTGAATTTGGACCTTGTCGTGTTGGACATCGGGTTTGGGTCGACAAACCTCTCACATTTCTTCATCACTTTCTTTCTCTCTCCCTCTTTGTTTCTTCTTCGTTGAACGTTATTTTTCCTTCGATTAACAATTTTTTCTTCTTTTCTTCTCTCTCTCCATTATCAATCGGTCAATCATAATTTATAATCGAGCTTATTTAAGTAAACAGGTCAAACTGTTCAACCATAACTGCTAATTTCTTATTGGGTTCTTGTTTGGTTTGCAATTCATATCGAAAAATTGTCAGCCTTAAATATTGCTTGTCGGGTTTGGGTCAATTTTGGACATAAGTTTAAAACTATATAAGTCAACCATAATTCAACTCATTTAATTAAACGGGTGAGACCCATCAACCATAACATCTTAATTTCGTGTTGAGTTCATAGGTGTGATGCCCTAAAATACTAAAAATCCTAAGAAGAGGATTTATTAAAAACAATCGCTTGTATTAAATCAATAACACCCCATTAATTTATAGAGTTTTAATTATGATCATAAAAGTCCTACTTTTTTTTTTTTTTTTTTTTTTGGAGAAAACCTATATTTGAAAAACAACACCAAAAGCCCAATTTCAGCTTCTCACCGAATGTTCGCTGAGGGACCATCGAACGTTCGAGCCCAACCCTTACAACAAACGTTCACCCAGGGACCACTCTGAACGTTCGTTGACCAAATTGTAAGCTATTGGGCATTGATCAAATGTTTAACCTGTAACCCTAGAACTACTATGCAATAGTACACTAAACGTTCGCACATAAATACCGAACATTCAGTAACAATCTGAAATGTAATTTTAACTCATTATCCATATTTTCAAACCAAGGCACGCCCCTCCCACTATAAATATCCCCCTCCTTACTCCAAACTCCACCCCTACACCAGAAACCCTAATCCTAGAGTGAAAAGAGATTTTAGAGAGAGAGGGGAGGAGATTTTGAGGTGGTTTGCCATCTTTAAGGTAAACCCTTCTGGATTTACTTAGTTTTCATATTGTTCTTATGATTTTCATGCTCTTTACAAAGTCTTAAAATATCATTATGAGTTTGTATTATCATTCTCTTTAAGAAGAGAAAAGGGTTTTCAAAAGTTTTAAAAACATCTCATGCTTGCTTAGATTTGCATACTATTATGATTTGTTATGTTTGCATGTGCTCATTAAGGGTCTAAGATAAGAAGTGTTATGTGATGATTTGAAAATAGGAGCTTTGCATGCATTATGGTCTCTAACTGAATGTTCGCCCTTGAGCCCGAACATTCAGCCGTAAGCCAGAACACTTGCACAATGTCTAAAACGGGTGAAATTAGGGTTTTGTGATCTTAAAGGCTAATTTGCTATTTGATACGGCCTTAAGTGTTTAAAATAGGCACCCTAGTACTACGCATAATGATAATTTATATTTCGTTATAGCAGGAGTCTGAAATGTATGGAGAATTGAGCGAGTGTAAGAGGTAAGTAAATACTTACGACTGCTTGCCATAAAAACGTACGATATATGTTAGCTGACTGAGTACGCATATGTTATGTGCATAATTACTTTTTATGTAACTTGATAAATGCCTTAACAACTGATTAATAAGATACATTGTATGACATGGTACACCGGTACATGCGTTATTCGTGGGCTTATTATACACTTGATTTTCTGGTCAAATATGTGTGTGTTATATAGGCCTTGGATCCAGTGGTTGTTTTGTGACCGACGCAGTTTTGTTTGATTGGGGGATCACTACAAGACGTACACTATTAGTAGCGTGGGTCACTTGAGGTCGAACTCGGTCTGGCTGCTGTTATGGGCAGTAGCGTACAATAGTCAGAGCATCGATACAGGTCCATCTGAACAGTGCTAACCCTACTGAGAATGTGTAACATATCGGGTCGATCATATATGATAGTTATGACCTATCAGAACATTAGTTTACTACATTAAAACATATAAGCGATTGTCGCTGAAATTACACCTACACATCTTTGAAGCCAAAATTATACTTTTACAGTGTAATAACAAAGCTAGGCAACATCCCAATTGCTTGCTAAAACAAATACATGTCTATTATTGCATATAAACCGAAGCTCATTTCATACTTTACTATGAGATTTACTTACTAAGAGCCCGTTTGGTTTGCAAAATAGACCCTTAGAATGAAATTGTTATTCTTATGGAATAGTTATTCTTTTGTTTGGTAGGTGTCTATTCATATGAATAGTTATTCCTGTGGGAATGACGACTAATCCGATACACACAGAAATAGCTATTCCTCTAAAAAATGAGAGGAATAGTTATTCCCTATGAAATGGAATAGATTTTCCAAAAAAAAAAACCCATTATTTTTTATTTTTTTTATTTTAAACTTTTTTTTAAAAAAAAAACTAAAAACTAAAAAAACATAAAAAATAAAGTGGGTGGCCGACCACCGGAATGGTTGGCCACCCACAAAAGAGGCCAGGGGTGGCCGCACCACCTCCGGATGCCTCAGGGGACCACCCCCGAGGTGTTTGGGGGTGGTGCGACCGCCCCTAAGGATTTTTTGGGGTGGCTACGACCACCCCAGATTTGCTTCTGGGGTGGTGCCGCCACCCCGAAGCTCCTCTAGGGTGGCCGCGGCCACCCCTGAAGGCGCCAAGGGTAGTTGCGGCTGTTGTGTCAAAATTTAATACTCGCAAGTGTACAAATCGTTTGCAGTTAATGGATTGCAAATGCGAGGTCGATCCCACAGGGAATTTCTATTTTTGAAAAACAATTATATCTAAACTAATTAAATCCTAACCTAGTTCCAAAAGAGATTTGATTCTTTCTTTCTTTCTTTTTTCTTTTTTTGTGTTTGCAATAAAAAAGAAAACAAAAACTAAATAAAAGGAAAATAAATCAAGAGATAAAGTGCTAAGGATCTGGAATCCGCACTCACCAAACCATAGCAACATGTTCCATATTCATCAATATTATCCAAATTTCTCACAATAAAATCTTAGGTATTTTTACTTTCGCTTTACTAATGGATATGCGAAAGCCAAATTCTACTGTGTGGAATGTTGCAGCTACATTTGGTTGTTTGATTTGATCTCGGTTGCATGATTCTGACCAAGGATTGAGCCATAAAGTATTATGGACAGGGTCGACATAAATTAAAAATATATTTAGATATGGGCCAAAGTATGAATGAAAAATATATTAACATTGAAGATCAAATAAATATATAAAAACAAAATTAGCATCAATTCAGTGACAACCAAAAAATAAATAGAAGAAAAGACACAAAATAATTGTTTCATAATACATTTCAAATTTTAGCTCAAACACCTATCAAAATGAAATTCATTGTTCTTTTAGATCTCGAAAATCCTCTATGATTGAATTTGTATTAAATTTCACAGCAATTTCTCTTTTGATGTACAACATTGAAGCATCCATCAAAAACTCATCATTAATTGCTAAAAATGTTAAATGGGATGGATAAGCAAAAATACAACAACTCAAAAAACAAGTTGGTAATGAATTGAATTTCTAGTGCTAACCAACCATTCAAACAATTCAAAAATATTTTTGTTAACTTGAATGTTGAACTAGATTATGCGTTCTTTTTCAAGTTATACATGCACTTTGCTGAAGTCCTAAAGCTCCAACCCAACTACTCTAGATCATTAATTCAAATTACCCTCAACGTACGGGAACCACTGGAATGGACTCATTGCTCCTGATTACGTATCTTCAACCCACTATGTACGTATATAGCAAATCGGCCGAAAGAGGATCAGGCAAATCTGATTTTTCAATCTTCAAAGCTGAAAATTCTTATAAATTTAAGAGTATATAAATTAATCATAATTTGATCTATTTACTTAATAAGTCAAATTTTACAATTTTAGGGTTCATTTGGGAGTGCATTTTAAAAAAAATAATTTGTATTTTTAAACCAAATCGCAATTTTTAAAATCGTGAAAAAATTTGCAATTTCTATAAGTTGACTATGGAGTGCTTATTTGAAAAAGTGCGAATTTAAACCAAAATCACGATTTCGCTTAAAACAATATTTGACGCAATATTTACCTAGTTGGCTATGAAACCGCAATTATATAATTTATATGCTAATATTATCCAAACACTCACTTGATAAAAAAAAAATACTTCTTACTATGTTTTACCAAACGCCTATGCGATTTTAAAAAGTAGCGATTTCAAAAACGTAATTTTTAAAATCACACTTATTGAAATTGCACTCCCAAACAGACTCTTAATCTACTAATTTTATATTAAATTATTGTCATATTCATATGTGGCTCAAAAATAATCATCCGTAAATAATGGGTAGGTTAAACTCAAAATCGTATAAAGTTAGGCCTAGCCGGGTATATATGTAACACGTGGTGGCATGTCACGCAGCATGACACTGAACTCAACACAAGTGTCACAGAAGCTGGGGCTCAAGAGCCACCTGGCAACAAAAAATTCAAGAATGTCCTTCTCCATCCCACACGTGTAAATTCAAAAAATCCCTGCTGTCAGATTCTCACTAAACTCCAGCACCTCTATATATATATATATACACAAACACATCCACTCATGAACGTTGCACCTCCAATCAACAATCGCAGATTAATTACCCTCTTTTTGCCAGAAAAATGAGCCAGCAGCAGCAGGGACAACAAAGACCCCGTGATGAGCAGCGTTCCCACCAGGAAGCCATCAAGTACGGCGACGTTTTCGACGTCTCCGGATCTTTGGCGTCCAAACCCATTGCACCACAAGACGCGTCCACCATGCAGGCTGCTGAAAACTTGGCGCTTGGACAAACCCAAAAGGGCGGCCCTGAAGCTGTCATGCAATCTGCGGCGGCGGTGAATGAAAAAATCGGTGCCGTTCGTCACCGCGACGTCTCTGATATTGCCAGAGACCAGGGTGTCACCGTTAGGGAAGTTGACGTAGGTGGCACCCGTGTCGTCTCCGAGGAAGTTGGTGGACAGGTAATTTATTTTGCTCTTCAACATTCATTACCTTTTTTTTTTTCGAGAGAAACCAAAGAGCTTAGACAAGCTACTAAATATTTTACTATTCAGGAAGTTGATATAATTTTTCTAAATCAAAAGCAACTGAAAATATTTTAGACATCAATTATAGTAGTCATAACTGTGAGTTTCTATAAGTTGCAAATCGATCACCCGGAAAGAAATTGACGTACAAGACAAATTAAAGTGGTGCTTATTTTGTCTTTTTGGCGTTGTTTGTGAGACAGGTTGTGGGACGATACGTGACCCCAGAGGTGCCACTTAGGTCGGCAGCACCGGCTCTTGGCCGCCGAGATGCGGTAACAATCGGCGAAGCACTGGAGGCGAGCGCTCTTTCAGCAGGCGACAAAACGGTTGACCAGAGCGATGCGGCTGCAATACAAGCAGCGGAGGTGAGAGCAACTGGGACAAATGAAGTAACACCCGGTGGCGTCGCCTCCATGGCCCAGTCTGCCGCCGATGTTAACCCTCGCATAATGCTGGACCAAGCCAAGACAAGGCTCTCTGATGTTCTTTCGGTAATTTTTTATATATATATTTTCTCATTATGAAATATCACGTACGTACGTTCCAAACATGCTGATTATTAAGTGGTTATTATTATTATTATGAACTCTGAACTATTCTGTTTTTTTTGAAGTATATTGCATCAAAAAATTATTATTATTATTATTATTATTATGACCTTTGAATTATTGTGTTTTTTTTTAAAGTATATTGCATCAAATTAAAAATTTACAGATGAAAAGAGTTTTGTTTCTCTTTATTATTATTATTTGTTAATTTCGGCCTTTCTGGGCAGGATGCGAGTCGATGGCTGGTGGCGGACAAAGAAGTGACGCGAGAAGATGCTGAAGGGGTGATTAGTGCGGAGATAAGGAACAAGCGTGATATGAGCACCACTCCTGGTGGAGTTGCTGCCGCTATAACCGCAGCGGCTAGGCTTAACCAGAAGAATAAATGATATGGCCGAAATAATAAATATGTCTACTTCACTATTTTGTGTGTTTTAACTTTCGTATAAGTTTAGTTTTTTTTTTTTTCTTTTGGAGTGGGCTATGGCTTTTAAGCTTCCAAGTTGTTGGTTCTATTAGAGTTTAGTCCTCATGATTACTCTATTTAACTATCACTTTTATACTAAAACTTATCACTTTTATTTGTCTTTTAATTAACTACCATTTTATTTTTTTATGTATCTTAAAAGTTTTAGTTTTGAGACATGCTATATATGTGTACGTACTCTTTACTCGTGCCGGTAAAAATTGCTATTTCATACTATATCTTCTTTAACCAAAGAAGACATAGCTAGGCAACTAAACGACTTTAATTGGCGCACACAAGAAATAAGCCAATTCAGCAGATTATTTCGATTCCATTACTAATGAGGAATTCATATACATAAGCGGCTGGGATGATCAAGGGACTGATCGAGCTTTTTTTTTCAATCTAAACAGTATATTAATATATTAATATATACAGTTGAGGGTATGTGCAACACTTTCTCTTTAATTTTTACAATGTTTCCTAATTGGTGTTGCAATATTACTTTATGTGCCCAAAAAATGCATAAAAGGTAAAGTTTAATTAGGAAATGGTAAATTGGGAGTTCTTTTTTGTTTTTATTTCTATTTTGGGGCATAGAATCTTAATGATAGTTATAAAATATAAAATTTAGATAAATATTACTTAACTAATTTTTAAATATAAGAAAAAATCTTATTTAAAATTATTGTCCTAGTTTTCAAAATTTATGTGGTCTTAAATGTTATATATGAGTCGTGACATCTTCAATTTGAAACATGCATTAAGAGTTGTTTGAGATTGCAATGGGAAATAGAATTTTTTACTATGAGTTTGACTGTGAGCTTTTGGGTCTGTTTGTTATTGCATTTGAGGAGCTTAATAGTGTGTTTAACACTCAAAAAGTTCATTTGAAAGAAAAAAAAAAAAAAAAAAAGTAGTCGTTTGGTAAAAAAATTAAAAGCGCATATAAGAGTTCAAAAGGCTTAAAAATAGTCAAAAAAATATTTTTGACAAAATCTTAAAAATGAAGCTTTTGTCAAAAAACGCCTTTTGACTTAAAAATTTTTTTTCTCAAAAGCAATTTCAAACAGGCTCTTTGTCAAAATATTATCACTGAAAACTGAAAAGTTGTTTACAGGTTTGGTAACTTCATGTTTTAAGTGATTTTTTTGATGTTAATGATGTTTGGTAAAATAACTAAAAAAGTGCTTTTAGTTGCAAAAATAACAATAAAATACATGAGACTTTTTATAATAAACTGCCTTGTTCCTATATATACTTTGTTTTTTTCTGGGTATTTTATGTTTCATCTTTGAGATAATTAAACTATATATACGAGACTTTTTAATTGTACCTAGGGTTAGTTTCAATAGATTATCATTTTATATTAAGAGCATTCCCAATGGAAGAGCCATATTTTTATGTAAAATGGCTTCTCAAAACTCACTTTTATCTAGTTTAGCTAAGCTATTTTTAAATGTCTCTACATCGGATTAACTATATTTTTATTTATTCTATTAAAATATTATTAAAAGTAAGAAAAGTTTTGAGAAAAAGAGAACATGTGAAAGGAAAAATGGAAGAAAAAAAAATTGAGAAAAAGTAGGAAAAGTTTGGGAAAAAGAGAAAATAGGTGAAATAAACAATGAAAAATAAAATAGCTCCCTTGAAAAGTACCGCTATATTTAGCTTTTTTTTTTAGCTTTTCCAATCAAATATTTATTTTACATTTTCTTTTGGCTAATTCAATGTAGGAGCTTTTTTAAACATTTGAAGAGCTATTTTAGATAAAAGTAAAACATTTGGCTCTTCTATTGGGAATGCTCCAACGGATTTGGGGATGTGAAATTACCTTTTTTAACTGTAATTAATATTTGTAGCCTTATTGTGTATTCTTTGTGAGGTCAATTAATAGAATAAATTTGCTGATGTACTTGGGTGAGGTTGAGCAATTTTTTGATTCCATGGCATATACGTTTTGAAAAAGCTCATAAAGAAACCTCTCTTTGATCATATAGGTAGTCAATAGAATAGCTTGCCAGTTGTCGCAATTCTAAGCTTATCTTGAAAGTTTTTGCCTTTACATATAAAAATTTCTCAATATGATTTCATTTCTATTTATTTGTTTACTTATTTGATTTGGACATTAATAACACTTGACCTATATATTAATATTAGGATAAGAAAGAAATCCTATTTGATTTAGATTTCTAATATATTTTGATTTATGCTTATATATTACATATTATATATGTATTTTAAAAATATATTAGGAGACACTTGATATATATATATATATATATATACACTGCTGATGTCGGTTTAAGTCAGAACAAGTTGTGCACTACGTACTGTGATCACATGTGCTCCATGGATCTGCATACAAGTTTAATACTCTGCAGTGTCTCGCTTTCGGGATTGAAAACGACAAAAAATACATTTTATAAAATAAAAAACTATTTAGATTTTTTAAAAATAAAATAAAATTGCCTTACAATAAAAACATTGTTGCCAACTTGTCGTGACCCGGCCAAAACAACGGCCAAGGCTCAGTGACCCAGCCGTACGTGGTTGGAGTTGGGATGTGTTTTATTCCCCCAGCCACGGTGCCAAGCCATGGCTGGGCTGGTCCGGCTAGATGCATGCCACGGCCAGACTTTTTTTTCTTGCCTTATTATTATTAAATGCAGTTTACCCCCTGAAGTTTCAGGAGTTTTTCAATTTTAACTCCAAAGTTTAAAAATTAACAATCTACCCCCCTGAAGTTTAAAAAATTGACAATTAATTTAAACCTTCCGATACTAATTTCCGTTAAATTGGATTGAAATTTTTTTAAAAAAGCCTGAGGGTAGTGATGTAATTTCATATATTTCCGTCCATTTAGACGAAAAAATTAAACGAAGGGTTTAAATTGCCAATTTTTAAAACTTCAGGAGGGTAGATTGCCAATTTTTGAACTTTGGGGTTAAAATTAAAAAACTTCTGAAACTTCAAAGGGATAAACTGCATTTTCCCCTTATGTTTTTTTATATGGGGTCAATAATTGTATTTTCATTTTATTTATGTTACTTATTTGACTAGCTTGAAGAGGAGCACTGTATTTCCATCATGAACCGCATGGGGGAGAGAACACACCTAACTCGGGCACAAAAGGAAAACACAACAACAAAAGATGAGGGAGACAAAAATGCAAGCAAACAACAAAACAAAATGCTTGTTATTTGTTTTAAGAACATTAATTATGTTAATTAATTATTATGATTAGTAACAAAATTGAAGTTTGGAAATTTCATGTGTTACTTAATTAGGGAATATTGCTCATGTCACGTAAAGTGGAGGGCGCGTGGGTGTATTATTAGTACTGTTGAGAAAAAGCATGAAATGAGGTGGTGAGGAGGAGGCCAATTATGCAGAAATCTCATGGATCGATCATCTACTGAGTTAGTCAGGTGACACTGATCTTTCAACTTTGATGAACCAGCTTTGTTCTCTGCCGCCAGTGGTCACATATATTTAGTGCAGAAACCAGCTTTGTTCTCTGCCAGTACTGCTCACATTTATACTGCATGCAATGTCCTTCTCTAAAGGAATATTAACTTATTAAGGCAACAACTCCTTTTATATTAATTTCTGTTTTTAGCAAATTTCACTTGATCAGTTTAGTTACATTTAATTCGAAATTTTCTGATTGGGTTCGGTGTTTGGACTTGTTGTGGGTCTTTAGAAGAGTGAGTTTTTTGGATAGTGTGTTTTTGAGTATATCGTCGTTTGGTGAGTTAACTGATGTGTCTATTTTTTATTGGTGGTTGTAAAAATGAAATTTTGCCGTCCATCCTAATAGTAGGATGGAAAACAAAAATTTGAAAATTTTCAGGAACTTTATTATGATTGAACAAAAAATCCTAACGAATTGGTAACATGACAAATTTTTTAAAGTTGGATGCACTAATAATACTATATCATATTGGCTTTGTACTACTAACTAGGTTGTATTACTTGGTTAATCATTGTATTCCTAAGTTTATTAACCTCTTTATTATATATATATATATATATATATATATACAAGCTCATTCTATAATATTCATAATTTCTAAAATAATTCAAAAGAAATAGAAGTTCACATTTTTTTGTAAGTGAAGTTACTGGCGAATGCATGCAGAAGAAAAGCTTGAATAGAATTGTGATCTACTACAGCTAGCTGCTTGTTAGAGAAGTTCAAATTGGATTCTTGATTGTTCTCTGGTGGTTGCACTGCCCATTGACCATTGTGCCCAAGCCATCCACATAAAGACGCCACGTGTAGGTCACACAGAAAAGTAAGCTAAAATAACGTTTAGAAAGTCTAGCAACTAAATTCGCTTCACAACTCATAATTTGCCTCCACCATTTTTCAGTTCTGTAGCCGCCGATTATATATGATATTTTTGTGAGTTTTTATTTTTTATTTTTTATTTTATTTTATTTTTATCTACAATAGAATTAGCCGTTAAGAAACAAGTAAAATACATATAATTAATTCTTTTTTTATTATTATTATTATTATTATTATCTATATTCTCTTAATAATCTCTACTAACGTAGCAGACTTTATGGATTGGTTATTAATCCAATAAGCTTAATTAGTTTTTATTTAATTTTGACTGATAAGAGTTAGTTAATTTTTTTTTTTTTTTTTTTTTTTTTCACAAATGATTGGAAGACACGGAACCAAGAAAGCCCGAGGGACATGTCTAGGGATCGATTTTGAAAAGGAAAATGCTAGGTGTTCTTCTAGTGTTCTCCTGGTATCTTCTCGACGATGATATATGTAGCTTTTAAAATTACCAATAGATTAAAAGTCAATAATGATAATCTCAAATTCAACGGTAATTTTAAAAGCAACATCACAGTTGGGAGGACACCAAAAGAACACTAGAGTAACACCTAGCATTTCCCTTTTCAAAATTTTCCTTATTTGCGATCTTGAAATTTTATGTGCTTACTGTAATACTCACGTTAGAAACATAAGTAGTTCATATAGCATGAGTGTGGTTTATAAAGACACGCATCAATGCTAAGTCCCACATTATCTTATTACTAAGTGAAACTGAACTTTATAGTTAAGTTATTCTATGAATCGCTAAACAGATCACTAGTCCTTTTGAATATTTATATATATATCGATTTTCCTGAATTATTACAAATAATATTATAAAAGCAACTTAGTAACGTCATGAACTACTTGACGTGGGATTGACAACACATAGAGTATGTGGTTGATTATAAAAATACTTATGGGTGCTAACTTATAAATTGATTATTTGATATTGTACCGTTTTTCCTTAACCGCATGTTACAGTTATGCATCTAATTGGAAGAAGCTAATCCTATAAAATTGAATTGGACCAACAAATATATCAAAGAAATATATATATATATATATATATATATATATATATATATATATATATACGTGTGTGTATTAAATTACTAGTTATCCTAAAAAGCTTAAGCTGATATGAAGAAGTAAATTTAATCATTTAATCATTACTTTAACACTTTTCCTCACGTGTAAGCTCAAACTCTCTTTTAATGGTGAGGTCGAACACGTGAAATATTTAATTTAAATGAGAGGTGAATTGACGAAGTCAAAGTTTGATCACATGACCTTTTTGGTTCTGATACCATATTAAATTATCAGTTATCCTAAAAAGTTTAAGCTGATAGGAAGATGTAAATTTAATCACTTAATCATATATATATATATATATATATATATATATATATGCCAGGGACGGAGGGAGAAGGGGACTAGTATAGGTCATGGCCCCCCTCAACTCTTAAGAACAAATAAATTTTAAGGTGAACAAATAAATTTTTTGTTTTTTATTTTTAGCGAATTGGCCCCTAGCATGGGACCATGTTAGTAGTATCTGTGTTATGAGTTAGAAAAGTGGATTGGAGCTAATTTCTTCGCAACTACCCGGGCGGGCAGATGTTAACAGTTACCAGAATGGGCGGATTGGAGTTTGGAGATGAAATGAAGCAAAATAATGGTAGTTGGAAATGGGCAGGCAGGCATTAAGCTCCGCACATGTGCTAGCTAGGTGTGGCACTTTCCAAGGTTGGTTGGACAATCTCATCTTTCTTTTTCAAGAATATACATATAGAGAAACATTAACAAGAAAGATATCTGAAAATTTCAAATGAAGTTACCTACACGAAGCCTCTAGAGTTTTTTTTTTTTTTTGGCCTAAAAACATAGGAAAATAAGAGATTTGAGCAAGATGTAGCCTTTTGAACTATTCCCATCGAACCACCCGTAAAATCTCTCGTCTTTAAAATAAAAAAGACTCTTATTTATAGAAGAATTGTAGCATATAAGTATGATAATCAAATCAAATAATTTTTTTTTCTTTCTTTTTAATTTAAAAAGGCAGGTGGGTGAGACCAGTTTGTAGCTATTCTACTTGAATGTAGTCATAGTAATACCTATCCGCTGGTAGCTTCACAAAAGGCACTCCCTCAAGTCCCACTAGGATATCAATAGAAATCAAGGTAGTTTACATTAATTAGGTATGGAGATTCTCATCGTGGAATTCGAACCCATGCCCTAGTGTGTATCTAACCACTTTGAAAATTTCTTTTGGCTATTAAACCACTTTGAGAATTTTCTTGATGGGGCCATTTAAAAAAGAAAATCAAACAATTTGATCACTAATTATCCTATAAAGAATAATTACCTATATATTATCAAAACACATCTTATATACATATATATTCTAACACAATCTAGCTAGCTAGCTAGGCCATTTCAAATAACAAAAGTGATAAAATATAGTAGCTAGGATATATATGGCCTTCATTTGCTCTGATCATGAGCTTTGTTTTGAACCTCACATTTGTGAAACATGCTGCAAGTAAAACTTACAAATTATTACCCCATATCTTAATTTCCTCAGCGACGTGGACGCAACAACTGTGTACCATATGACGAACATTATAAAAAATGGAAGTCGAGGGACCCAGTGGAGGACAAGTCCTCCATGGGAGATCTTGTAAAAGCGATAAGATAATCCATATACATCTGTTATATCACTTTCCTATGTATAATTGGACAGTGTGCCAACTATAACCAATCCATCATTTGTTTTAAATAATGCATAAAAGTAATTAAAAAGGTTGCTTTTTTCTTGCATTTAGATGGCCCACAATCTGTGTGCAGATGGTGAGTTCTAACTCAGACGTATGTGCCATGCATGTGGTGCCTATATGCTTTGCTTTAAAACTATCTCCTTCGTCCTTATGGTACGTGCATCATCCTTGAAATCATGCCATAATTAAAGGGTTCAATTTTACATGAATGCCACCAAGACTAAGACCCTGACCAAGACCCTTACTACTTGAGCGGACTCATTAAAGTTTAATAACTAATAAATTTTGAAGGGCATCGGATATTGAGAATCCTGAGTCATTTTGGTTCTTCTAATCTTTCTTGAGTCCATTGCAAGTTTTGTTATACGCGTGGGATGGATATTGTTCGACGTATATATAAGTTTGATCTGAAATTCAGTCATTAATTTGATGAGTAATGTTATTTGATATATAAACTGTTATATATATAATCAAAATAATGTGTTCGGAATTTTGAATTCAGTTGAGTAAAATAGAAAAAAATCGCAAACCCAAAAAAATTAGCCATAAATTCATCGGTCCTTTACCGTTGCCAGTTGTCGCTGAACCAAAAGTGCAAGCTAGCTATAATCAACCCCAATTGACCGCCTACCTTAAGACAGATCTCTCTCTCTCTCTCTCTCTCTAGACAAGCACAATTAACACAATATAAATAAATAAGCACACATAAATAGAGCTTCGCCATGAATCTTTTTCTCCTCCCTCACTAGTACTCCCTGCCTCTTTCTCTTTCTCTTCCAGCTGTGTCTGAACTGAAGAATGCCAATAAGCACACCAGGGAGAAATCTCAAGCTCTGCTTCACAAAGATCAAATGGCCCCTAGCACCCCAATCCCCTCCCATGAGTCCCACCCTACAAAACCCTTCAGATCATGATCACACCCACATAAGAAACTTCAACTCCCTCTACGACTCCACCTCCAAATCCTTCACCCACTCCTCCTCCTCCTCCTCCCTCTCCACCACCACCTCCACCTCCTGCGAACCCGACCCCACAGCCATCCCCGCAGACTTCGCCACCGCCTTCGCCTCCCAACGCTTCTTCTTCTCCACCCCTGGCCGCTCCAACTCCATCATCGAGTCCACCGTTGAAGAATCAGCCTTAGCAGCAGTACCAATTAATGTCGCAGTACTGCCAGAACCGGAGGAGGAGAAGAAGCCTTTCAGAAACAGCGTGGCGGTCCCCACTTACTCGCCGGACCCCTACGCCGACTTCCGCCGCTCCATGCAAGAGATGGTGGAGGCGCGTGAGCCACTGGACGTGAATTCCAACTGGGATTTCTTGCATGAGCTTCTTCTATGCTATCTTGCACTCAACCCTAAGAACACCCACAAGTTCATTGTCGGAGCTTTTGCCGATCTTCTCGTCAGCCTCCTGTCACAGCCACCGGCCGAAGGTAGGCGCCGGGATCCCAAAAACTGTGAAATTTCGCAACGGTGAGATTTAGGATTGGAATCTTAATTACCACAAAAAAGAAAAAGAAAAAAAAAAAAAAAAAAGACGAATTTAAGGACAGTGCATGTACGTAGATGTAACGTGGGTGTCAGATAATGATTAACTATATAATTGTATTTGCGGGGAACCAAGTTTGGTCCATTTTTTTAATGTCGTCCATTATTTCAGTTTTGTCCTTCATGTTCATTATTCCATTTTATACTTCCTGGATATTTCGTGTTATTTTTATTTATTTTTAGTTTATCTTTAATTGGTATGGTATATATATGTCCCAAAAAACACACGTGTTTGTTAAAATTTTAAGTGAAAATTGATAATCAGCTTCAATGGACATGTGAGTCTCACATGTGAAGTAGGGACTTGTATGTGTAAAACATTGAACTCGTTTACCTAGAGAACTAAACATTTTTTAGGTGCCACAAATGACACAATTTTTTTCTTTTTTTTTTAATTAATTTGCAAGAAATTACAAATGATTGAATTGTAATATGCAAAGTTAAGTAACCAATTCAAATGTGGAATAATAGACTAACAATTGAATATTATTGATCACATATCGATCTGCTAATTATTGAGGATCCTAAAGAAGATATAGTGAAAGCAGATGATTACGTTAATTAGAAATAGGTTGGGGAATTATCATGTTAGACTAGTTGTCACTTTAGGTAGCACTTGAGAGCTAGGTATCGGTTGGTTCGGACTGGTTAATGGGTTTATCGATCGGTTAACCAATAAG